>NC_056725.1:782916499-783181880 GCF_019279795.1 Protopterus annectens | reverse complement strand
GGGGGGGGCTGCGGGTTACTTGTCTGTTGTTCCGGGACAGTAGGTGTTGTTGATGTCGCCTGCTGCCGGTATCGCTTGCATGTGTGCTTCCTGCACGTATTCCTCCTTCACATCGGTTATATATCTGCGGATGTTCGTCCGCCTACTATCCATTGGCATTTTGTCGCTGATAGTTACGGTGAATGTGGTCCTATACTTGGGGCGGCCTGTATGCTACCGGTAGCCTCCTATTCGTGTGCCGCTTGCTTAAGTCACGGTCGTGGAACACACCGCGGTATTTACCGGACCGTAAGTGTTCACGATCGGTGCCGGGATAGCACATTCGTATTTTCGCCGTACATGCCTGATGCTGTGTAACGTTGCCGACGGACCGTGTGGAGTCTACCTTATGGCCGCCATACCTACGGTCATGGTTTGTACATGCGTCCTTTGCATCTCCTGTTTGCTATGGCCCTGTGGTACACTTTGGGACATTTCCGCTTTGCATCATTTTACGTCGCCACATGCATAGCCACTGAGGAGATGTCAGTACTACTTTGTGGGTACTGCTGTACATACGCCTATGGTTCCTGTACTGTATGCCTACGCCTGTTATTACACTCCGCCTGTGACATGTCATCTACATACACAGTTTACACTGGCACACACATTACACACACACAGCGGAACACACGACAACCTCACCTCACACATACACATATTGCCGCCATGGCTGTCAACCTTCTATTTCCAGAGTGAGGAACACACACAGTAGTAATGTGGAACAAATGGGCATAATGTGGAACACATAGTAATGGCATAGTGACAACTTCAGCTAAGTAGGTCATAGGTTGATTATAATATGCTGATTTACTTACAGTGAAGAACCTTTACTGACTTACTATGAGTACATTCTATTTACCAGGATGTCATTTATATACATTCCTAACAATGGATGCTTGAGAGACATTTTCAATGTGGAACTTGGAGGAACTGCGAGGAACATGAACTGTTTTACACCCCACATGAGGTACGTTCCTCATAATGTCGTACACTTCACTGGTATGCTTTCCGCTTTCGCACCGACGGTTGAACACAATACCTACGTTGGTCGCCGGTGGCGGCGTGTATCTCCGCACTCATATCCTATGGATATGACACGCACATATGTAGGGTTGCCACCTTTTCAAATGGCCAAAGTGGGACATTTTTTGTAGAAACGTCAGATTTTGCATGCCAACACATACCCACGGCCAGTACAAAGGACAGCGATTCACTTTTTTGACAGAATACAAACCTGTAGCATTACAGTTGCTTATTCTGTTTATTATCATATTTAGATGTTTCTTCTACAAAATAACTGTTTTATGCAACTAATACAGTAATTATGGGAAATGGTTTTGTCCTACAATCTCGGGACATTTGCCATTTTGTCATTGTTTTTGCAGGACACAACTGCCCAAAGGGGGACTGTCCCTCACAACGTGGGACAGGTGGTAACCCTACACATATCCCGTTACTGTACCGTGGACTGGTGACCATCCCGACACGCGGATATGTATTGATGCAGGTTAACATTTCCATGGCTAGCGTTACCTGCCCTGCCCACCCTCCAGGATGATCGGGTTGTCGGTCACTATGTTTACTATGTGGTGATTTCGCGTCTTACTTATCTGTGAACTTGCATCCCTGGGTTCCATATTACCCTGTTGTACTTTATATCTGTGTATGCGTACATATATTTCTACATGTGTACTGATATGTATTTCCGTATCTGTGTATGCACATGCGTACATGTGTGGTCGACTTGCGGCGATAGTGGCAGCATATGGCTACGCCGTGTGCTGTAGAACCGGCGTGCGTTGAGGTGTTGGTGTTCCATGCTCTGCTGGCTATTGGGTGTGCAGTGTTTGGGCGGTGCCTTTGTTGGAGTCACACATACGTCCGCACATGCGGTACACATTACGGGCGGACATGTTTGTGTGGCGTCCATTTTGCTGTGTGTGCAGGTCAGGAGGTGTCAGTCCATGGGGCCTACACTGTCAAAGTATGTGCTATGCGTTCCCTCTTTGCCAGGGCGTAGGCATATTGGGTACGCCTCTGTCTACCTACTGGGGCTGGCTCAGTGTGTCCATGGCGCTGAACGCCCTGTGCCTGTGCTTGCCCTGGCAGTTGTGGCGGGCTTGGTGGCCCTCCGGCATTATGTCCCTGCAGCAGCTGTTTCCGCAGAATCATATTGTGTAGCATACAACATACTATGAATATGTGGGCACTTGTGCCTGGAGAGTACTGCAAGGCTCCACCGGATGTATCCAAGCACCGGAACCGTGATTTCAACATCCCGAACACACGCTCTATGATTATTCTCGTTTGTGCGTGTGCCTCATTATGGCGTTCTTGCATGTGTGTGTGTGCATTTCTGATGGGTGTCATCAACCACGGCTCCAGTGCGTAGCCAGCATCCCCCACAAGGTGACCTTGTGTGATGTCCCCACTGGCGAATACCTGATACAGCTGTGAGGCATGCCAGATATGGGAGTCGTGGTAGCTTCCAGGGCTGCCAGCACACACATCCATGATAATGCCCTGCGCATTGCACACGACCTGGCAATTGATGGAGGGGTATCCTTGCGGTTTATGTAGCGTCTACCCTGCTCCCCAGGTGGTGACTTGATTTCTATGTGCGTACAGTCTATCGCACCCAGGACCTCCGGTATTGTGCCACACGGTGGAAGCGGCGCATATTGCTAGCCAACTCCTCCTGAGATGTGGGGAACTTTATGTGCTCATGGGCATGTGGTAACATGGCATCCAGGAACTGGTGTAGTACCCTGGATGCTGATGCCTGTGAGATGCCCATTATGTCCCGGTGGGCCTTTGAAAGGTACCTGTAGCCAGTATTCGCAAGCTCACACATACCTTTGTGTCCACTGGGATGGGCTCCCTCTGTTGTCTCTTGTTCTCAGGCGCCGCACAGCTCCACTATTTGCTGTAACGTGTCCCTGTCCACCCTGTAGCTCTACTATCTCCAGGTCTCGCAGCCCCTGGTAGGTCACCCTTGGTCTGAACACTCTCCTTCTCCTGTGAGGCCTCACGGTAGTTGTCGGCACCACCCTCCGCAACTCCGTCTGTCTCTGCCACATACCTATGCATCACGGCCACGGCGGCACCCAGCATATACATGTTAAAAGTTCCCGTCTGTTTACACCCTCACGGTGCGGCGTTTGGGAAATCGGCTGTGTGTTGTGTGCATTCACATTTATTACTGTTGTGCTGTATACCCGGTGATGTCATTGGGTGTGTCTGTGCGTATCCATGGATTATTTCCGTGGTTTTACGGTTGCAACTGCAACGGTACTGCCTGTAGTGTTACATTACAGTTGCCTGCATTGCCTTCGCCTTGCATCTTACATTACTGCATCCTGCAGGCACATGGCATATGATGCATTTTATCTGCAGCCGCAGTTATGCTACCTCTGTACTTGGCTGTGCTATTTCGGTTCTTTGCTCTTTGCATTTCTACTACATCCCCTACTATCTTTGCACTCATATGCCTCCCCTTTCCCGTTATGCAGGAGTCTGCATGCAGAGTTATCAGCTGCCGGCGTTTGCCCTTCCTGCATGGATTGGTGTTAATTGCTCATTACGGATCCATTTACACTGCTTCTGCATTTCCTCGTATTCTCCGCATTACCTTCCTATATCCGTGGTTGTTGACGGTGAGGCCGTCACATGACTGGTTTAGGGAACGTAGTCATACTCGTGCACATGCATTTGTACGCGCATTATGTACTCTCAGCACATCTATTTCCTAACACGCCAGTCCTGATGCTGTGATGTGCATTGTACAGCCCAGATTTGCTGACATCCAATATCCTTCCTCCTACAGTGGCACACCCCTCTGTGGTTGACATGTATCTCGTGTAGGCCACTCCTCGGTGTAGTACCGCTATGCCGCTTGCTCCATCCTTACGCCGGTGCCGTTTTTGCGATTCACTATTATCTGCCTCATTTGCATGGAATTGACTACTAATACATGGTTACGGCCGGACACCGCCACCACTCCTTGACAACCATTGCGCTGGGGTTGCAGCTTTACATACATACTATGGTGTGTGGTGGCTGTGCAGCTGATTTGTGTTCTACTGCTCTTTTAGGACATTGTCATATTATTTCATTGCTTTGCAACTTCTGTGCACATATCCCGGGGGTCTGCTGTTCTTTCTACGCACGTGCCATTTATGTCATTTTTACATTTTGTGCATATTTTCTTTGGACATTCTCGGTGCCTTTCCACATTGGCATATTGCACCTATATGATACCTGACTTTGACAGCCTTCCGTTACTCCTCCGGTATGTTTGGGTAAATGTAAACCGTTTTTTTTGGTTTACATTGCCGTGCCCTTACGCTACGCCTGCGCCACTTCGTGGATCGCTATTTGCCCTCATTTGCATGGTGCAATACCGCACACAGTGTGTTTTGCATACCCTCGCGGGGCGGAGACGGTCCGGCGCACGCCGGTAGTGCACGTGGGATTCATTCATACCTGAATCGCTAAGCAGCCATATTTGGCGTTATAACGCCGACGCTATGCTGGCGCCTGGCGCAAGGTTCATGAATCCCGTGGAAAGTTTATCTTTGGGCTGTTTTCAAACCATAGGCCCCTTATACACATTTCTAGAGGCATGCATACATGCATGGGTTCTTTGATTCACCTTCCTGTCTGTATCAAACTATATTCTTTGTATAATATAGCACCACTTGTCGGAGTTCTACATTTGTAATTTTGAACATTTTTCCAGTAAGAAATGAAACAAAACATATGAACCAATAATAGTCAAAACTGCCCTTTTCAGAACATTTCAATCATAAAAGGCCACTCAAACTTCAGTCATTGCAATCCACCGATATCAGTCAATAATGTGCAATCTCTGCAAAAGTAAAAGTCAACTGAATAATTTCACACTAAAAAGATCTGTAACTAATGAAGAGGTTGCTCGTGGCAAACAACTTTACATTTTAGTGTTACATCTGCAAATTCAGTCCCTGCTGCCCTTAAATAATAAATTGCTCATGTTACATTAAAAGAATGGGAAGCTGGTGGTATTGTAATAGGGAATGGCTAGCAAACTGACAACAGGTTTGTAGTTACTAGGCATCTAATCCAAAGAAGGACACACTCAGGAGTACAGTACTCTTAAAGTGCACTGCATTATCAGCAATCCATCTACGTGTTATGGGAGAATAACCCACAGCCTTTGCACCAAAGGCATGCATGTTACCTGTGGTGCTACTAACACTGCTTTTAAATTCTATAGCACAAACACTGATGGCCATTTGGTAAACAAAACAGTTGCACATTGAAAACAGACAGCATGAGCAGCAGTAAATGTCTCTTTCCTTGAAGCTCACAATTTCTTGATAATGCTCTGAAGCTCACAATTCCTTGAAAAATGTACCCCTGATGCAGTCTGGTAGTTGGCATAGAGGATTCAGGATCATCTACTGTAACCAAGGTACAGTGTTTGAGCCTGAGCAAGTTAATAAACTGACCTGTCATCCCTGACTATGGCATTACACACACACATACACACACACACACACACACACACACACACACACACACACACACACACACACACACACACACACACACACCAAAGGAATGAATGGCTTGTGTCATTTCTCTCATAGGTAAGTACTAGGCTAGCTGCCCTTGTGTGCGCTTTTAAGCCTAGTCAATTTCCCTCAAAATTTACTTTACTTTTTATAAAAAGATTTACTTCCTGAGTCACAAGCTTGCTTCTGCAAGACAAAACCTCATTACCTAAAGTTACAGGTTTTGTTCCTGCTATCGCAGTTGTAACTTTTCTGACTTCCTTAGTTTATCATTCTCCCTTTTCTCAAATGTGACTTGGAAATAAATTAACTTGCAATGGGAACTAAAACAGCCACACAGACTAGTACACTTAGAAACCCGAACAACAAAACAGTCTTACATTGAAAACAGAATTAGCATGAGTAACAGTAAACTTATCTTCCCTTAAAGCTCACAATTCCTTGAAAATGTACTGAAACTAATATTTGTTGAAAATGCATTGAAACTCACATTCATTGAAAATGCACTGAACCTTACCTTCATTGACAAATGCAGTTTTGAAGATTTTTTCCATTAAGCAGTGAAACAAAAATTATATACCAATAAAAGACACCCATGAATTACCCATTTCAAGTGGGTCTTTGGTTTAGAGGATTAAGGCTCTTGTCACCTGTAGTCAAGGTACAGGGTTTGAGCCTGTGCTAATTAACTAAAACACACACACAGTATACCTGGTCTTGTTTTTCCAACACTGAACATCATTTTTGTTCCATGAAGGCAGCAACAGCATTTGGGATGACACTTCTCTCCTTTTGTGCATTTAAACATCAGGAATTTCCATCAAATTGAATGCAACAGCATTCAGAATAGCAGCCGTAAATGGAATTTAGGTTTGAGGAAGTTCCAGTGTGAGAAAAAAAATATCCTGCACTGCTGTGGGTGCATCAAGGAAGTTTCAATGGGAAAGTCCCCCATGACATACACACACAAAGATCATAGGTGCAGACTGTATCCTTAAATAAAAAAAAATGTAATTTGTTTGTTTTAATTGTTTATTTAAAATTTAAATGTTGTGGCAGCCCCTAGTGCCCCCTCCCCAGACAGAGGGCCCTAGGCAACTGCCTAGGTCGCCTAGTGCTGGATCCGGCTCTGACTGTTATGCTGCCTGAGGTAAAAGCTGGTCTGGTTATAAAGCCTTTTGAAAGTTAGCTTATGATATGGCTCTTTGCCTTATCTAAAGTAAGTTTTTTCCTATCTAAAAATAAAAAACATTACAAAATGCATATTGCTAGTCAAAATCTAGTTTATTTTTGTCAGTGTGGGAAAGGACCAATAAACTCGTAAGTTTTGTACCTTCTTGAGTAGATGTAGAATGGTAGTAGTACTAACATAACTGAATAAACTGTTTCAGTTACTTGCATTCAGTAATATTGCAGCTGTTCAAAACATCTTCAAATGGATTTTGGCCATGGAAGTGGTGGCTTCAGAAAAAAAATGACATACTTTATAAATACTTCTAAAGCTACATCTCTGTTATCTAAAGGACAAAAGTAAGGACTTGAGGAAATAACCAGTTAGAATGGTAAAAAAACACATAGCTGGAACTTTGATAGAACTTTACTTGGTGTTAAATATCTATTAGTGCTCCTGAATTAGTTCATGCGTTTTTGATCACATTGATCATGCAATAAGATAAACTAGGGTTTTGTAAATAAAGTTTTTCTTTCTTTACAATAAAGAACAGAATGTCAATATTTATCACCTTTCTTGTTACAAAAGTGGAGATTTTCTGACTTCTCTCGGACCACTCAATTCTGCTGGACTGGCTAATGCACACTATAGACTAGCCAGTCTAGCTCTTATCTCAGATAATTTTGTGACCCACTCATGCTATGGTTTTGCTGGGTTTCAGTGTAGGTATCAGCTTACCCACATGCACTGTCCAGGACTTTAGCAGCATCTGTTGCACATATATATATACTTCAAAGCTGCACATGCACTTCTCCATAGGTAGCTACTAGGCTATCGGCCCTGCGGACTATACAAGCCCAGCCAAAAAGGTACCTTGGCTTTTGCCACCCAAGAAAATTATTTTCCTGTGCCACTGTCGAGCAAAGCCACAGAGGTGATCCCCAGGGTGAATTTCCTATTTCCCATCCAATCATCAACACTTTTCTTGAAGAGTGCTAATGAGGAGCTTTGTTTGATATAGATAGGTAGTTTATTCAAGAGTATGGGAAGTCTCTGGGATAGGAATCTATCCCTCCGGCATGTTCTGTTTATTGTGGTGACAAGGTTTAGGTCCCTAGAGCGTGTAGCTCGGAGGGATTTCTTTAAGTTGAGCATGTCCAACAGCTCTGGGTTTGACATAGCTTTGTATGTTAGACAGAGATCACCACTGAGTAGGCGATATGCGATGGAGTAAAACTGGAGTTTTTTGAGATGGTCTGCATAGGGCATCTGTTTGAGGCTGGTAATCCTCTTTGTGAAGTATTTCTGCAGCCTTTCCAGTTGTTGTAGATGTCTTGTGAGGTACATACCAAAAGGGCAGTGTACTCTATAATGGGTCTAATGAGTGATGAGTAGAGGGGAACAATGACCTCTTTTTTTCTGGATGAGAAACCTTTTGTGATGAGATGTGCCACATAGAAGAATTTCCTGACTACTGTGGCGATGTGATTATCAAAGGAGAGACTACTGTCCACCTGTGTCCCACGGTCTCTTATCACACTTTCGGTGTTAAGTATACTACTGCCTATGTTGTAGTTCATGGGTACAGAGTTTTTACCAAAGAGGATGACAATGCACATTTTGGCACTGAACTTGAGGCCATGGCTTTGACATCAGGCATCTGTCTCTGTGAGGCCCTTTTGTAGGATGTCCACATCATTAGGAGTTTTGATTATGGCTCCTAGTTTGCAGTCATCTGTGAGCTTCATTAGCCAAAGACCTTCTGTGTTAGCCTGTACTTCAGAGAAGTAGATACCAAACAGGAGAGGACCCAGGACTGAACCCTGTGGTACTCCACTTGTCACTGGTCTGAAGTCAGATTTGGAGTCTGCTACTTTCACAGTGTGGGTTCTGTCAGTGAGCTAGTTGGTAACCCATCTTGTGACATAGGGATTTATACCTAGTTCAGTGAGTTTATCTATAATTCCAGAGTGGGGGATGATGTCAAAAGCCTTGGCAAGATCTAGATAGGCTGTGTGAACCACCTTACCCTTGTCTACGGCTTTGGTGACTGCTTCAAAGAAGTCTATCAGGTTTAGGAGACATGATCTGCCTTTTACAAACCCAAACTGGGTGGGGTCCAGAGTTTGGAGATTACCAATGTCTTTGTTTATAAGTTCCATGATGATACGTTCCATGGCCTTGCAGACCAGGCTTGTCAGGCTAATGGGGCGGTAGTTCCCGGGGTCCGTGGTGGCTCCCCCCTTGTGGAGTGGGATAACCATCACTGTGCGCCATTCAGCAGGCACAAAGCCTGAGGTGAGGCTATGATCAAACATGGTACTTAGGTGGGGTGCCAGTTCATTTTGTAGTTCGTGTAGAACGCAGCCTGGGATGATATTTGGTTCCATGGATGCTGTGTTCTTGGCTTTGGCGAGTGTGTTTTTTACCTGTATAACTGTGATTACAGGAACTTTGCATTCTTCCGGTATAGAGATGGGCTCTTTAGCGGTGAGAGGGGGGTAAAGTTAGCACTGAACCTATCTGCCAGGATGTTGGCAATATCAGTTGGGTCTGTATATTTAGTGCCATTGTGCTGTAACTCAGAGCAGATCTGAATGTTGCCATTGAGATTCTTGACATAGCTATAGAATGCTTTGTGGTGGTCTTTAGAATCAGTGGCAATTTTGTTTTCATAACTAGCTTTGGAGGATTTTATCAGGGATCACAGCTTCTTACTGAGGCTGACCAGGGAGCTCCTCTACTCATGGGATTTTACTCTTTTTTGCAACAGTTTCTTCCTTCTGTTGTACAGTTTGTTTATGGCAGGTGACCACCAGATTGGCTTCCTTTTTTTGGAAGATAGCATCTTGGTTCTGTTTGGGATAGCACGATCCATGTACTCATGTAAGTGCTTATAAAGTGCAATTGTGTAGGATTCAGTAGTTGTAACTGTATTGTCCATCTGCATGGGTGTCATGAAGTTCACCACTTCTGTCATAAGAAGCATGAAGTTGGCTTTAGAGAAATTTTTACCATGGTTTCCTTAATGGGGGGTGGGGGCAGGATTTCCTGACTACTGTGGCGATGAGATTATCAAAGGAGAGACTACTGTCCACCTGGGTCCCAAGGTCTCTCATCACACATTCAGCATTAAGTAGACTGCCGCCTATGTGGTAGTTCATGGATACAGTGTTTTTGCCAAAGGGGATGACAATGCACGTTTTGGTATTAAGCTTGAGGCCATGGCTCTGACACCAGGCATCTGTCTCAGTGAGGCCCTTCTGTAGGATGTCCACATCATTTGGGGACACAACTATGGCTGCTAGTTTGCAGTCATCTGCAAACTTCATTAGCCAAAGGCCTTCTGTGTTAGCCTGTACTTCAGAGAAGTAGATACCAAACAGGAGAGCTCCCAGGACTGAACCCTGTGGTACTCCACTTGTCACTGGTTTGAAGTCAGATTTGGAGTCTGCAACTTTTACAGTGTGGGTTCTGTCAGTGAGCTAGTTGGCAACTCATCTTGTGATGTAGGGATTTATACCTAGTTTAGTGAGTTTAGCTATAATTCCAGAATGGGGGATGGTGTTGAAAGCCTTGGCGAGGTCAATATAGGCTGTGTGAACCACCTTACCCTAGTCTACAGCTTTGGTGACTGCCTCAAAGAAGTTGATCAGGTTCAGGAGGCATGATCTGCCTTTCACAAACTCGAACTGGGTGGGGTCCAGAGTTTGGAAGTTACCAATGTCTTTGTTTATGAGTTCCATGATGATACGTTCCATGGCCTTACAGACCAGGCTAGTCAGGCTAATAGATGCCAGATAAAATGGAGGTCTGCCCCCTCCAGCTGCCTTGATGTTCAGATCCTCCTACATATCATTTTAGTAAGAGAATTTAACCCTTTGATAGCAGTATGCTGCATTGGTTGAGCTACATAAAACCTGTACAAACTGCTTGCAGCTCAAAATGGCACCAAGAAGCCATGTTCTTTTATAGCAAGATGATACAATGTAACACCATGACAAGTGAAGCATGCAAATGTTCACTTGCATGTAACTGTACAAATTAATTTATATCTGAGCATAGTCCAAATGTAAACACAAATAAAAATAACAGTAAAAGCCTAAAACAACATAAATAGCTACCATTTCACAACTCAGAGCAATATCAAGTGCCAAAGCCTTGGTGAAATAGAAGGCTTTGAGGGCTTCTTGAAATGCCCCATCGTGTGGCTATTCTTAATTTGGTGTGTTGATAAATTCCATAAGAACAATACCCAGAATGTAAGTGGAATGTTTGACACAACTTTCCTGGTATAATCCAGGAACCACCAGGTGAGCTGAGTGACATGAGCAAGAACAGAGCTGGGAGAGGTCCAACAATTCTTTAATGCAGGCTGGCTGCACATAATGTGTGAAGGATATGATATCATCAGAAAAGCATCAGTCTAATATGGTTGTAGTTATGTGGACTAGTAACTATCCCTGCAGAGGTCTGCACCAGGTGCACAAGTCCAGGTTATTAGTCATCTCCAGGTAGAGTTACTGTAATCCGGTCAAGAAGAGACCACCTGTGCACCATAACAGCAAAGCTCTCGGCAGAAAATAGATGCCTGATTCTGCTGATGTGCTTGATTGATAATATGAAGACTGAACCACAACCATCATCTGTTTTTTCACTGACAGATGATTATGAAGGATCTTCCCTTGATTTCACATCCTGTACAAACTCTATTCTATCCTCATGGTACATTACAGTAGCAGTGAGGTGAAGACTGGTGGATGGCCTTATGCTAGCACAAATGATAGTGCTTCAGTCTTATGTAGAAGACTCCGTGCAAAGGTCTCTGCCTCACAAGTCTGGGCTCTTGGGTTCATCTGGGCACTCTCTGTCTGTGAAGTTTGCATATTTTCTTTATATCTGTGTGGACTTTTCCAGGGTGCTTTGGTTTCTTCTCAGAAGCATTTTGTTTGATTGGGTACATAGGCAGGAATATGTATTCCATACAATCTTCAGAATAGTACTGTGGGTCAATTAGAAGTAGCAGAAATACCTCAAGAGAACAGCAATTGTCTTTCTATAAGTAATTTCAAAATGAAAGAATGTATAAAGGTTGTTTAGCCTAGGTTTGTCATCAAGAAGATGAAATAAGACAGGAATACCTCTAATATTCACCCAGCCCTTCAGAGATAATGAAACTTAGTTTATACTTTGGCTTATGTACTAGAAGCAGGATGTACATCCATGATAATCTGGTTAGAGGCCACCACAGACATCTCAGCATCATCTCTACTTTATTTAAGATGGAGCTGCTCAAGAAAAGAGGAAATGCCATTAGTTTTAACTTGGTTTAAATTTCTGTACTTTACCTACTTCAGATCAGGTGACTGACTTAGAGCAGGGGCACTGTGCTGAAATACATCAAATGTCTGTGATACCAAGAGTGGCTTTATTACTAGATTAGAGATGGCTACAACAGTTCAAGTCTAGAGTATATATCCCTTTTTCCTTCATATTTTTTTTTCTAAGTGCTGCTCTATCCATTAGACAGCCTACCGAAACACCATTCATCCCCTCAACTAGAAGGTTCCCCTTACTGAAGATAAAGTACCATTAAGTGCTTATGGGGGGGCGTCAACCTGGGAGCCATACCTAACTGCCTTTGGGCCAGAAAACTTTATGGCAGGCATTACTACTGTTTTATCCTTGGTGCATTCTAAGGCATTTTTTCAGCCTACTCTCAACAAGAGTAGCTTGATAAGAGCTTTAGTCTGTGCAGCCAGGCCCATTTACAGGACACACTGCTTTCTGAGCAGGGATGTTTCCAGTTGTATGTTGACTTATTCTTACATCTAGTCTTCTTTGGATGGTAATATTACAAGGAGCTGAACTTCCTTCATACTCCCAGTGGTCATCTTCCTGTCATTTCCACAGTTCATCACTGTCTCCTCCATTGTCCCAATTACTAGTTAATCATAGGGTGTCTACGTCGTATTCAGGGCTTTATTACTGTGTGCTACAAAGCCATCTCAGAGTTCTTTTAGGTATGGTGCAGAGGTGACTACCTGAACAAACTTGCATTTGTTAATAAAGAGAGAGGAATTCCTTAGTTTCTGAAATTGACACAGATACTGAAGTCGTCAATTAAGATCCACTTAGGACAATGAAAACTGAACTGAAGAGAAACTGCTACTGGAAAACCTTCATGGTACCAGCTGAATAGTAAATGAGTAGGAACCCTCAGTTCACACACTACATACTCAGAAGAGTTGATCAACCTGTAAGGATGGTGGCCAGTTGTGCACTATCCAATCAACCCCCTCACACTATCAAGTCAAGAACAATACTCTCAAGTACCCACGGAGTGGTGAGGGTCCTGGGATCACATGTTGACTGTGACCTTAACTTTGACCACCATGTGTCTACTGTAGTAAGGAAAGCTTTCTACATAGCACATTTGATTAGTAAAGGCATCGCCTTGAGAGCAAAAGACGTTATAACCCCCAAAACTTATCACTTATCCAGCCCATAACTGAGTATAATGCCCTGTTTGGCATGTACCGTACTAAGCACCTGCAGCAACTGGAGAGACCTCAGAGGTTTCTAACAAAGAAGATCAAGGGGCTCCAGCATGTGTCAAACCAACTAAAGTCCCTGTCACTATACTGTGTATCGTATAGACTTCTTAGGGGAGACTTATGCCTGGCCTACAGAGCAATCCAAGACCCAAACCTAATGAACTTGCTGCATATCCGTAAATCAAACAAGACTAGGGCTACCCATTCCAGGGACCTAAATATGGCCTATAACTTAAATAGGACATGCTGGGTGGGACAGATTTATCTCCTAGCAGCTGCCACATCTTTGGAATGGGCTACCAATGCATGTGAAACAGAGCACTTCTATGACATTGTTCAAGAGAAACCTGGATTAGTGGATGGGGTACCATCAATTCTTACCAGGGATAGAGCCCACAACCCTCCTAGACATGGCTAGTCATCACTAAATGCAATCTTGGGTATTGATTGCATTTCTATGGTATTACATTGGGGTAAAATGGCTAGGCTTAAAATGACATCTGGGTTGATAGCCTAGTAATCTTCTATGGTCCTATGGGCGTATGTAAAATTGCATACTACCACATGCTGATCTTACCCATTTTTGGCATTAAACTTATGAAACATCAGAAAGGAAGCAGTCTCTAAGTGGAGACCAAAATTATCAAGTATCTATCCACAATGAATGCACGGTCAAACCACATAGCAGCTCAGATATACTTCCCGGCTTATTGTAGCTTGATCAAGCTTTAGTATGCAATGCCCAAAATAGTGACAGTGGGACAAAAGTCCTGCTTATTGTTCTGTGAATGACAGCATCCTTAATGAATATTGTATAATGCACACAAATATAATCCGCCAAGCATATCCAGTATGGTAATTTTACACACACACACACACACACACACACACACACACACACACACACACACACCATATTATCCCTTCTTACTCTTCTTCTATGCCCCTCATTGTTCTACACCTTTTCCACTATCTTCCCAATATACAACCGTATTTTTAAGCATCAACCCCTCTAATAGCTACCCCTTCTCTGTCATCTCCACATCCTTTCTCCTGACTTACTCTCCTCATAAATGTTCCATGCCTATTCATATATCTGCATCCCCCAATCTTTTAATTATGTAACCTCAGTTCACTTCTCCTCACCCTTTCAGCTAAAGTAACCATCATTATGCAGTCAACTCACCCATCTTTTCTCCTCTCTAACCTAACTAATTTTAAATCTGTGCATGCTTTCAAATTTTCTTTTGCAATATCTTTGCTGCTGTAAGGCCTGAAATAAAACATTTGTTCTACATATTACGACTGTAAATAGTGATTGTTGTACTATTTCCTATATCGGCTACTTCTATTTTATATTTACCCATACCTTGTCTTTGCAGCTTTTCTTTCAAAGACTCTGTTGAAAAATGGCAATTTGGACTATTCTCAGTTAAAATGTAAATAAATTAAATAAAATTAACCAGGTAAAATTAAATAAAATTAGCCAGTTAAAATTTAAATACATAAACTGAGTTTAATTAACCAGTTAACAAATTTAAATTATAGCTCCCTGTGTTGCAACACTAATTTTCACATATACACCCCAGTCATCATGCAGCTAATCCATCAATGTGGAGATTTATCTTAGAACATTACGGCTATGAACTGCTAATCAGCTTTATCCTTTGGTTCTGGGTTTGATTTCCTCAACAACCACTTATAAATTTTATGACTCTGAACAAAGGATTTAACAGGGAGTGCTCCTGTCTCTCCCCTAGTGGACTTACCCAGTTAACAAATAAGTAAAATAGGGTCTGTAAATGATATGTTTTAAAAGTAAAATTAAATATCTTGGCAATAAAACTGCAAATTATAAAATATATTTTGATTTTAAGCAGTCAGTTTATCTATCTAAATTAATGATTTCCATTGTGTTGCTTTTTTAAATGTAGAAACATTTTTATCTTGTATGTATAAACATTTTAAATTCCTAGACCTAAACTATTAATAATAGTCCTGAAATATAGATGTCTTGCTTAGGAGATGGTTTTAGTCAACAGAACTGGATTACTGTTAATGACTACAAAAAAGGCTTGACTTTGGATTGAAAAATTATAATTATGTTTGTGAGATGGAGTAAAATAATGAGTATATTGACTGCTTTGGGTAAAGTGATAAAACTGTGAATCTCATTTCACTGAACTGAATGCAGATTCATAATCTTGGCAATGTTTAATATTTTCCTGAGCATTCAACACTGTCAGTTTACAAAGTCATCCATAAACTAAAGCTGTCAAACTTGTCAATTCTTGCTCTGACACTGAAATGACCCTTTGGGGCAGAATCATGCAATACTGCTCTGGTACGAGTGGTTATGTGTGATAGTAAAACTTGTGGCCCAGCATATGGCTAAATGTGAAGCAATTACTGTTCATCAAACATCCAATGGAATGCAATGGAATATGGAAGATGTAATGAAGTGCACTGTAGTACTTGCTTCCATTTGCAGGCTGGATTCAACATAAGGAAGAGAATGTAGATGTATACTAAAGACAGACAGACAGACAGACAGACAGTGTTCCTGCAGCATAAACATACGAGTAAACTGAATGCAGAACAGCAAAAAAATACATCAAATCCACAAAAGAGGTTTAACCACATCCTATATAAGTTATCCTGTCATCATGTTCTACCGTCCTTTTTAATTTATTCTGCTGCTCTCATGAATCCCTCTGAGGAACTGTATTCTACCATGACCATCCTCTCCAGTGACTTGTTCTGAGTAAGCACTAGTTCTGTAAGTTTTACTTGGCCACTTCCTCCCAGAGTAAAAAGCTATCCTCCTTTTTATTATCATTCTGTTATAACTTAAAATAAATTACTCAAATGCTTTAACCCCAAGGCAGTGGAAAAGCAGTGCTAGCATACATGATGCAAATAAGTCAGTACTTAGAAACATCTACATGAGGGCACAGGGACAGAAGAAACTGGAAAGGGTTCAGAAGCAGTTTGGACTCAATATTAATTACAAGTCCTTCAAATGGTTTATTTACTTTTAATAGTGTGAATCATCAACTAGTCTTTCTTAACCACTGAATAACCAGTAAACTGGTAATTTTATTTTCTTATATATATATATATATATATATATATATATATATATATATATATATATACATACATATACACACATATATATATAAATAAATCAATGTATAAACTATAATTTTTAGTTCAAACAAATATTTGGTTCAGTGACATATTTTGAGCACTTATACTTTTATACATTTTTCACAGTAAAACATTTAAAATTCAGTTCAATAGTCGTTTACTATTTAAGGTTTAACTGTAATTTTCCATGTAAGTAGGTTTGGGTGGCCTATGGGGCCTTCACTGAAACCAACATATATTCTTGCTCTTTTCAGGAGAAAAGTTCCCCATCACCTAATATCATCTTTTAGAGAAGTGGCAGTACATCCTGAATTATTACTTAGACTCAAGGAACAAGGCTTCATAAACAATACAACCAGTTGGTTTAAAAGCTACCTCAACAAGTGAACACAGCATGCATGTTGGGCTCATGAGCTGTCAACCCCACAACAAATAACAATAGGTATTCCACAAAGGTGAATACTAGGACATTTACTAGTTAATATATTTATAAATAAAGGCATACACTGCAAAAATAATCCAATATCAGATATCTCAATACTAATGTGTGCATTCTCTTCAATCAAATAGCTCCAATATTACCTGCTACATTCCTTTGTAAAATACAGAAACTGTCAAAAACAGTCTAAATTATTCCTAAATCGGAATAAAATTAAACCAATAGTGTTTTCACTATCAACCTAACAATCAGATAATTGCGACTTAACAGTATTATCAGTCATTAATACTACAACTGAGTTTGTAAAAACACAGACAGCTGGGAGTACTAATAGAACATAGATTAAGATCTGATCAGCACATCCAACTTAAATTTCCAAAACCATAAACTGGGAGTTATCTGTAAATTGAAATGATTCTAAACAGAATATGCCCACAAGATTATAGCGTAAAACTATTTTCTCCCTAGTCTCCAATATGCCTCATAAATTTTAACTTACAATCATTTCAGCTGGGTAAACAGGAGCAATCTTATAATAAAAAACATACATTAATAGAAAAGAAAAATTATAGTAACAATTTTCATTGTTATCTTTACACAGTATATATATCTGTTTTATTTTTAACACTTTTCATTCACTCCAGCATTGCATACTTTGTTCAGTTCCTTCTTTCCCTTAAACTATAGCTCATTCAAATGTATGTAATGTAGATCTTTTGTCTCTAGGCCTTTGTCAAAAAGTTTAGCCCAGGCACACTTTCTTGGTAAACAAAGACAAATAAATAAATAAATAAATAAAAAAACAACAAATATTTCCACGCAGAATGTCTGTGTGAGGTGAGAAAGGAAACATTTTGGAGAAGGAGTGCCTTCAGGGTGGGTTCCTCAATTGCAGCTCCCCCTGCTGGGTATTTAATGTGTCTTTGTTTAGCAAGCATGGTGTAAAATCTGTGCTCTTTAATGTGTTGTATGTCTTCATCAGGTTCACAGACTCCTCTTCTGATTGACATGAGCCCTCACAAAGAAGCCATTATGAGTGATGGCAGTATAGAGAACATGCCCCGGTCAACTCTTGTTGCCTTCCAGAATCCTTGTTGAACCAGAACTGTGATTCCTGATATATACTTCATCTCCATATGCAAAACCTCTTAACTTTGTAAATTTAAGAAAAGTCTGTTTCAGAGCCCTCTGTTTTTGTGGATTTTTACTTTAAAATCTTCTCAAAGCAGTTCATGTGTGGATCTTGCTCTCTGTAACATAAGCTTTTCTGTTTGACTTTGTCATGAGGAAAACTTAAGAACCAAGGCAATCTTGATTCTATTCAATTTTTCAACCTTACCTTAAAAGGCTATTCAGTCCTCTTTGCCAGGGTGTTAGATGAAATAGTGGACACAGTAGTAACATGATGAATTCCATTTCTCTTCAAAACATTTGCAAATTCATTACTAGTGAAAGTAGATATTTTCTGGATTGCTGTTTATGCTAAAACTGCTTTAGTTTTCAGTTGCTGTAGTCCACACGTCTTTAAATGGAGATTTACCATTAGCTTTATATTCATAACACTTCTTTACTTTCTTTTTATCTCTTGATCCATACAGATATAAACTAATACAATGAGTGAAAAGGTACACAGAAAAAAACATCGTAAAAAGTAAGAGAAAATTCTAGCCAAGCTAGAATTTCCAGTGAGTGACCTCTCAACCCTCTTGTATTAGAGGCGTATGGGATATATGCAAATGACCCTTATGAACATCAGATGTTTCAGCTATATAGCAATTTTGAATGCCCATGACTTCCATGTACCTCTAATCCAAGAGGTTTGAGGGGTGACTCAGTGGAAATTCTAGCTTGGCTAGAATTTCATCTTAGTTTTTACTGATCCATACAGATGGGATATAGATAAATCTAGATCTATCCATCCACAACCTCTTTTTCCCATATAGATAAATTTAGATGTCTTTACTATAGATATTTCAAGATGAACTTTATGCAATCATTTTTATTATTAAATTATGACTGTTGTGAAGGGTTTATGGCTTTAGACCTAATAACACACAGCCACTTCTCACACGTAATAATAGTCTTCTGGAATTGTTTGACATAAACTTTCGCTTAGTTATTACAGACAAAACTTTTAACAAAATATCATGTACTTTTGACAAATCTACATCTCTGACAGCTCATTATTTTATTTGCTTAGTATGCACTGATGCACAGTCAAAATATATATCAGTACTTGACCAGATATGTACAAATCTGAGTTTTTTTTTACGGAATGGGAAACCTATGCAGTGAATCAGCATTAGGATGCCACTTTCCTGGTCAGTAGACAGCCTTGTGCTAATATATTTTCAGTGGCACTGTTCATGATAATAATATAGTGAAAAACACAAATATTGTTGTCCCGTTGTGAGTAGCTGTACTCAGTAGGCATTTGTGAGTGAGACATAAACAGCACCATCAGGCATCATTCATGAAAGCAGAATTCCTGTGCCATAAGGTAAAAGTACATTGGGTCCACTGAGTATCAACTTAATACTGAACAAATGTTTCAGTAGTGTTACGGTCATAAACAACTTCATGTAACACAGTTCAATGGTGCTGAATAATCTTTATTGCAAAAAAACACATGTACATAGGAGACTAAGCAATCAAGATCTTGTCTCCTTGGGCACAGGAAACATCATTCTTTTATATTATAAATGTTTCTAGGCAGAATATTTTGCATCTGTAAACTATACCTTACTATAACTATACTATACTTATATTTAAACTATAGCCACTGACCAATTAAAGCTAAACACCTTTGTATTATTTTGCTTACTAAGAATATGCAGACCTCACTGTTCAACCCAGTATGAGATTCGTGGGGGATCTCAACTACCTGTTTATAGAGTGGGAATCCTATACCACTTGTAATGCACAAGCCCATTGATTCCTAAACTTTGTTAATACCAACATCCTGGAACAGTTAGTCCATTCTCCTACTAGGGGTACAAACATCCTTGCTCTTGTACTCATGAACATGGGGGGGGAGATGTTCCTCACCCAGTGTAATATCTTCACTCGTAGATCTGATCATAAGGTAGTCTTACTTGAAATAAAAAATAAATCTGGGCATCCAGCAAAACCAAAAACCTTTAACAATTATTCCAGTGTTAATCCCTCTCTATTAAGCAACACCTTGGTTAAATTATAGCACCACCAAACTCAGTAAACACCATAGCATATATTGAGCTTTTTACAAAATCTCTGTACAACTGTATCGAGTGAGCTGTGCTCACTTGTATTAAGAATATGATAAACTCAGAAGACAAGCCACCATGGTGGAATCACAGTAACAATCGGTTATACAACAAAAGAAAAAAAAATCTTGACCAAGCGTAGGAGGAATAAAGAGGGTTAGTTATTACTTCAAAGGCTAAATTTGAAGAAAATATAGTTTCTCAGGCAAAGGCAACCACAAAGCATTCTACATCTATGTCTGTTACCTCAGAGGAAATACACAACAATGTGTAGAACGTATTTCAAATGGCATCACCCACACTGAACTGGAGGTCATTACCAACCTTTGGCCGACAGGTTTAGCTCAAATTTCTCTCCCACTCCCCCTGATAGTCCAAAGGAAATACCACATAATACAATACCCCCAACCATTATTAGGGAACAGGTCAATCATGCACTTTCCAAGACCAAAAACACTGCATCTATAGGCTCCGATAATATCCCAGATTATTTAATAAATAGCATGAAATATGACATCAGTGGTCCACTTAAATCACTTTTTAACTGCAGTCTTCAGTCAGGGTTTGTGTCCAAGGAATGGAAGATGGCTGCAGTCATTCCCCTGCACAAAGGAGGTCCAACCATTGATCTGGGTAACTACAGGCCCATGAGACTTACCAACCTCATATGTAAGGCCATAGAAAGGATTATCATGGAGATGATAAATGAAAACATAGGTAACTATCAAAAGCTGGGCCTATCACAGTTTGGCTTTGTTAAAGGAGGGTTATGCCTATTAAATCTGATGGACTTCTTGAGAGGGTCACCAATGCATTTGGATGAAGGTAAGACTACCCACACAGCTTACCTCGACCTGGCCAAGGCTTTTGATGCAATGCCCCACTCAGGCATTATAGACAAGCTCATTAATTTAGGTATAAACCCTTTTATCACCTACTGGATAGCAAACTGGCTCACTAATAGGATACAGGAGGTCAAAATAGGTGAGGCCACCTCCACCAATAGGCGTGTCCTTCAGGGCTCGGTACTAGTCCCACTCCTTTTTGGCATCTATTTCTCAGCAATGGAAGTTAATGCTGATGGTTTATGGCTGTCTAAGTTTGCAAGCTGGGGTTTATCATCAACTCCCCTGTAGATGCTAGCATTCTCCAAGAAGGTTTATATCTGACTAACAAATGGTGCCAAAGCCATGTTCTTAAACTCAGTGCTAAGAAATGCATAATTGTACCCTTTGGGAAGTCAACCATCCTGGCTAATTACCATGTTGATAATACACCCCTAAGAGATGAACCCAGTGGTTAGGGATCTAGGTACGCATTTAGGAAGCAGCCATAACTTTGACCAGCATGTGGCCACAGTGGTGAGGAAATACTTTTATGTTGTACATTTTATAAGTAAGGGTATGGCATCTAGGTCCAAAAAGATCATTATCGCACTGTACCCCATTCTTATCAGACCAATCACAGAGTACAATGCTCCCTTTGATTTGTACCTGACCAGGCATATGCAACAACTAGAGTGACCTCAGAGGTTCCTTACAAAAAGGCTACAAGGCATAACAAATCTGCCTTATGCAGAGTGCCTTAAAGCCCTTTCTTTCTACTCAGTCTCCTATAGATTGCTGAGGGTTGATCTATGCCTGGCTTACAAGGTATTCACAAACCCCACACTTATGAATCTCCTACATATTCATAAGTCAAACAGTAACAGAAAAACAAAGTCCAGGGACCTGAATTTTGTCTGTGACTTAAACAGAACATCCTGGAGGTACAGACACGTGTCCCAGAGACTGCCCCTTCAATGTAACATGCTTCCCATCCATGTGAAGCTGAGTTTGTCTAATACCCAGCTTAAGTGCAACCTGGACCAGTGGATGGGGAATAGGAAATTTAAACCAGACATGGCACCCATGTCCATTATGGACAGAGGTAGCTTATAAATTCCTGGTCCTCAATGTCCTACATGGATACAGGGCATCACCATTCTTCTGGGAAAACTTGTCTAGGTTTAGAAAGGACACCCAGGTTGTTAGCCTAGTCTATGAATCTAAGGTCCTTTCTTTATTAGGCACAAGTTCCAGTCTTCCACATTGGAACTTTCTACACTGGCAATGTAAACTTTGGCAATAGTCATGATGGCAGTAAAGACAGGCCTAGGCTGTCAGGATCCATCTTGAAACAAGATGAATTTTCAAAAAGAGAAAATATGTATACACAAAACATTTTCCCTGTCTTACACTTTTGCTTTCAAATTTCCATATATGATGCTGTGAAGCATCATTCAAGACATATATTTTCTAATGACTAGACAAAGTAGTAGGTTTTCAAATGGGTAGACACTTTTTCACATACAATCATTCATCACATGCTGTTTCCTTCTGTTCCCAACTTACACAGTGCTTACACAGACACTTAGCAAACATGGTTTTGTGAGCAGCAAACACATGCCTATGCTTAGATGGAATAAAAAAAGTTCAAATACCTTTCACTTTCAAAAACTTTCCCTAAGGCATGATCTTAACTTCCTCCAAAATCTTTTAACACACTTTCTTCACTACCTTATTTTTCATTGCAATTTTCTTCAGCTGTGGTCAGTGGCAATGTTTCTACTCCATTTTTAAAATGCACATTCTGTAATTAAGTACTTTTTTCTAGATTCAATAAGTTTTATGATCAACAGTTTGTACATTAATAATACCTAAAAAGATAATAATAATTGCAATGAGCATAAAAATTTTCAAAATTCTTTCTCCCCAGCCAGAAAACAGCTTAGTCAACTATGCCCATTGAGAACTGTCAAATTATTTTTTTATAAAACAGCTGCTTTATCCTTTTGTATAATTTATATTTGACTCTGAATGGCATATTCATTATCAAGAATAAACAAGCAGCACTCTGTTTTGATGAGTGTGCATGTACCACCCTTACAAGCAAGGGTGAAATCATGTGCCATTCTGTTCTGTAGCATCACACAATGAATGGCAGACATTTCAAATGTAATCTGATATACTGATTCAAAAGCAGAGTTACTTATTTTTAATTCTTTAGACAGCTTTCTCAGCTCTCAAATTGTCTTTTCTGCTCCACAGGAGGGTATGATCACTGCTCCTGGAATAACACCATCACTCAGATTCATGTGTGACAGTTATTTAAATGTAGTCTTTTCTATATTATTTTGGTAAACCAATAAGTTATCTTTCCAGTCTGGATTTTTTTACTGTCTTTTGCCTCCCTCTTTCAATGAGCATTGCAATTAATTTTTCCACTAGGTAAAGTGTCTGTATGTCAAACAGCTGGAATAACGTGACCTATAAAGCAACATCTCAACCAGTCTATTGGTAACCAGGGGTAAGCATGTCCTTCAAGTACATATAGTAAAATTCATGTAATACTGTCATACCCAGCTCTCCAGCCCCATCACATATTTTTCGGGTAAAATTAAAATTCCTCTATCCAACATGAGGTGCCCCATAATAACAGGTATTCTGTTCACAGTAATTGATGATTGGAGTGGAAAAAGTCTAACGGTGGTAGTGTTATGTCGAGAATTATGTTTAACTTTGATTTTTGGTTAAATGATTGTCTGAAATGCTGCACCAATTTCTGTCTCAGTTGCTGGTTCTGGAAATAAAAGAATACCACCATTGTGCACAGTTGGTATATGTGAACACAGCCAACACTTGCTGACTTTGTCTTTGCATAAGTATAAAATGCAGCAGAGAAAGTATTAACCTTGGGCTGTCAGTCTGGTGCTCTGTGCTCATTTTTAATCAAATGTTTGTCTCTGATTTTAACCAAATGCTTATTTCTGATAAAAACATTCAGTATTGAAAGTTCTATTGGCTTCTAATGAAGGAAGAAACTGCAATAAAATGATGATGAATACCAAAACAGTAGTCCCAGTAATAAGCCAATACAAATATTGATCAAGCTGGGGCTGGAGAGGATTCTTGAAGAATTGTGAACAAGGATGAAAAACTTTCTGTTTGTAGTCCATATACCATTGATTTACAAACAAACTGTATCTTGAATCCTGAAATGTATGATGTCCTGCAAGTGATGCCTGGTCACTCGACTCATTTTGTGAATCCTAGGCTGATTGTAGACAATGTTGCTGGATCACTAAACCTCACTTCCAATAATGTTGTTTGCTAAGCCTTATTTCTGACCAGGATTACATTGTTGAATCATTAGAACTCACTTCTGAATACATTGGTTTCCATATTTTTTCTTCAGGTATAGGATGAAATGGCCTCATCATCAACAGATGGAATGACATTACTGGCATCGCTTCAATATCTGCCACTAGGGAGGGCAAAATGCAACACATGAATTCAGGTGGGTGATCATTCACACTGAATGGCTGTAGCTGTTGCAAAGAGAACCACAAAGAGTTATTTTCATCTTAGCTGGAGAGTGTGTCTTCTGGAGAAAGACTTGATGACCACCAGGTCTCCAGGTGAGACATCATAGCAGGAGGTTGGACTAGGCTGCTGTTGAGCTTCTATGATATTTAGGTGAATGTGATCCAAAACAAAAAAAAAAAAAGCAAACTTGCAATAAAAAAGGGGATTCAGCAGCATCCTGTAACTCTGAATTTATGAGCAATAGTGCTTCTGGCATTCTTGTAGATCTTCCCATGAGAATTTTGTGGGAGTAATACTTTCTAGAACTGCTAACTGCAATAAGTATACTAAATAATACTAGATGCAATGCCTCCATCCATTTAAGATCAGTTTCTTCACATAGGATCATAGGAAGTTACTAGGCTAATGGCCCGAGGGCCCTTACAAACCTAGCCAAATTTTACCCTTGTTACTATGATCAGCACCTATTGCCCCTGTCCAAGAGGGACACAGGTGAAACACTTGGGGTGAATTTACAGTTACCCATTTAATTGTTCAGATTGTGTTTGAAGAGGGCCAATGAGGTGCTCTGTTTGATGTAATGTGAGAGTCTATTCCAAAGGTGTGGTAACCTCTGGGAGACAAATCTCTCCCTCCAGCAGGTTCTATTGATATCCCATACCAAGTTTAGTTCTTCAGAGTGAGTAACCTGTGTGCCATTTGACTTGCAGATGTGCAGAAGTTCCAATAAAGCGGGGTCAGAGATCACCTTATATGCAAGGCAGAGATTGCCTCTGAGTATTCTGTATAAAACAGAATAAGGTGACAGTGATTTCAACCATCCACAGAGGATAGCTGCTGAAGTTCTTGAATTTTCTTCATGAGGAACCTTTTGTCTCTCCAGTTGCTGTAGGTGCTTTGAAAGGTACATGCCAAAAGGGGCACTGTACTCCGTTATTGGCCTAATGAGTGAAGAGTACAGGGAGGTGATAACCTCACTTTTTCTCAAGACAATGCCCTTTCTTATGAGATGACCCATATAGACTGCCCTTCTTAACACTCAGGAGACATGGTGATCAAAAGTAAGGTTGTTGTCAACCTGAGTCCCCAGATCTCTCACCACCGAGTGCGTGTTTAGGGTATTGCCATTGATGTGGTAATTTGCAGGAACATTGCTCTTGTTTTTAAAGTCTGATTCATTTTTTTCAACAATTACTGAAGCTTGAAGCCTGTGCAGGTAATGATATTGTATATTTACTTTTAAAACCTTACATGTTTGTTGCCCTACCTGGCTTGTAAAATGACTAACCCTGTCTAACTGAATACAACAAGTAATATCAATTCTAGTTATTAACTCCTGCAAAAGTTTCTTGGTGATGATAGTCACTTCAGTCCTAGCACAAGGGTAAGCTTCAAACCATCCAGAAAACATATCTACAGTTACCAAAACATATTGAATTTCTGAGACTGTGGAAGTTCAATGAAATCCCACTGCAAACAACAGAAAAGGTCCCCATGGCTTTTTCAAAGACGGTGTAGGGGTAGCAACACTTTTTGGCACATTATACTCTAAACATATAGTAAACTATTTGCAAAATGCTGAATGACTTCAGAAATGTAAGGGACATATCAATCAATCAAAATGTGTCTTGTTAATGCATTTTCCCCAAATTAGAGAGCGAATGATTAGCCTGAACCAACTGAGTTAGAAATGAGCATGGGGCTACTGGCCTCCCATCTGGGTAGCATCACAGTGGGGCTATCAGCCTCATATCTGGGTAGCACCACCGTGGGGCTACTAACCTCCCATCTGGGTAGCACCACAGTGAGTCTGGAGAGTGACTACAGCCATCACATATTCACCTTAGCTTTTTAGAGTCATCAGATTGATTTTGAGAAGACAATTCCTGTAAAGAAAGAAGTACATTAGTTTCCTGGATTTGCTGCAAAAATAAAGACTGAACAGAAGAAAACGATGCAGCTTGTCTGGCTGCTATGTCTGCGAAAGCATTGCCTTTTATAGTTTATTTATTTATTGACATTTGATTACCAGGAAAGTCAGAAGGGAAAAAGCCAATTTTCAGTGGGGCCTGGGGAGAAAAGCTTCAAATTATTACAAAAAATTTTAAGAACAATAATTTTGAATCTTCAAAAATAAAACAAAAACATCTGCAATTTAAATAATTATAACAAATTAGACATAATATAAAAACATTGGTTAAGAATCAATACAAGATATATGACAACCATTTAATATTTGGGGAAATTTTAGACATCTTGTAGAGAAAATAAAAGTAAGTTAGTCTAATATAAACAGGAACTGCGATATGAAGTTAGGGAAAACAGGATTATGGTATATTTAGAGAGAAAGCCAGGTAAAATAATTTGATAGAAGTAAGGAAGTAAGTGAAGAAGGGAGAGTAAGGAGTTATAAGGAATGAAAAGGCATTTGTTCATGTTTAGAGATATAGGGCAGGATTCACGAAGGCTTGCACGGAGTGTAAGAGATGTGCAACACTCCATGCAAGCCTCGCGATCCAGGAACAGCCCTAAACTCCATGTAAGAGACCAGCTAAAACGTCTCTTACACGGACTGGGCGTGGACATGCTAAATACCTCACTTGCATCCGAAAGGTATGCAAATTAGGTATATTAGCAATCCATAAAGCAGAAACCAGTCCGTGTAGGAGACGTTTTAGCTGCAGAAATGTACTCAGTTGACAACTGAGTACATTTCTGCAAAATCCACAACGGAGCGATGTCAGCTCCAAAAAAAGGTTGCATATGATTCAGGCAGTATGCCAATGGCCAAATATGTGGCCATTGGCAAGATAACCTGATGCAAAAATATTAAAAATATAATTTTTTTTTTCGGCGATCGCCCATGTTTAAACCCAGCGCAGCCCCGCGCAAACGGGCTGCGCTGTATAAAACCATGAAAAAGAAGGTTATAAACCCACAAATGCGGGTTTCATGCAATACATGGAATGACAATGCAGGGACCAGCAGACTAAAATCAACATGGCCACCATGTAGTGGTTGCTAAGGGGGGAAGCTGAGTCTAAGACATGTAACTAAGCATTAGTAGGCAATCTCATGTAAATGAGGGTTCGGATACTGAATCTCACAGTCACATACCAAATGAGCACAGTCTGAGTAGTGTAAGAGATACACAAGGGGGAGGAATAGAGTAGGAGATAGGTGACATCACAGGGGGGGAATGGTAGAAAGAAATGCAGTTCATTGGAGGCCAGTGTAACATGACAGATGACAGGCACAGATCATGGAAAGAGGTGTGCCACTAGATAAGTCATGGAAAGTCAAGAAATGTAAGGTGTACACTGTAACCTACACCAAAGTTTCTTGCTGGCCATGCATGCATGGCTTGGCGCCATGAAGCGAGTAGGACAGTGTGCATGCGTGTAAGGCAGTATGAGCATGTGGGAGCGTGTTGGGAGATGTTTAACACTGTTTGCGCAGGTGTGCACGCGTGTAAGGCAGGCTGAGTATGTTGGAGGCTGTTGGCAGATGTGTAACAGTGTTTGCGCGGGTGTACGCGTGTTTAAACCCGAATAAGTAGATTCTGAACCGTGTAAGCATGTGTGCGCGCGTGTAAGCCACTGTGAGCGTGTTTCAGATAGTATGCAAGTTGCTCCCCCCTGAGGAAACAGAGAGGAAAAAGGAAGCAACAGAATTAATAGGAAGCTAGCAGGGATAACTGCTGAAGCTAGCAGGTGGAAACAATTAGAAGCAGGCAATTACACAGGCAGAATAGTAGCCCAGCCCAGCACTTAAAACTCTGCAAACAGTAGTGCAGGATGTTTCCATTAAGAGACACTGCAAGACAGGAGTAAGCTAATAGAAATGAAAACTGAAAAAGCTTCACTCAGAGCAGAAATGTTAGGGGCTGCCATAGCTGTCATAATGAGACATAGGCGACTTGCTGAGGGTGGTGACAATGCAGATGGTGCCAGACAACCCACAGTGAGGAGACGGAGAAGAGTGTACAGGCCCAGGGTCACCTACCACGGGTTACATGAGCTGGAGATAGTAGAGCTATAGAGTGGACAGAGAGCTCCTGCAGCAAATTGTTGAGCTGTGCAGGCCACACCTCACACACAGAACCAACAGAGGGGAACCCATCCCAGTGGAAACCAAGGTATGTGTTGGCCTAAGAATACTAGCAACAGGTACCTTCCAGAGACCAACTGGCGATATGATGGGGATATCACAGGCATCAGCCTCCAGGGTACTACACCAGTTCCTGGATGCCATGTCAGCACATGTCGGTGATCATGTATATTTCCCCAATGCCCATGAGGTATTGGCCAGCAATATGCTTCTCTTCCAGAAAATAGCGGAATACCCTGAGGTAGTGGGTGCTATAGACTGCACGCACATACGCATCAAAGCACCAGCCGGTGAGCGGGGTAGGGCCTACATTAACCGCAAGGGCTTCCCCTCCATCAACTGCCAGGTCGTGTGTGATGCCCAGGGCATAATAATGAATGTGTGTGCTGGCTGCCCTGGGAGTTATCACGATTCCCACATCTGGCATTTGACGCAGCTGTACCAGACATTTGCCAAAGGGGACATCCCACACGGACACTTAGTGGGGGATGCAGGTTATGCACTGGAGCCATGGCTGATGACACCCATCAGAAACGCACACACACTTGAACAGGAATGCCATAATGAGGCACCCGCACAAACACGTAATGTGATAGAGCGTGTGTTTGGGCTGCTCAAGTCACGGTTCCGGTGTCTGGACACATCTGGTGGAGCCTTGCAGTACACACCAACTACATGTACCCAAATTGTCATGGTATGTGCTATGCTACATAATATGATCTTGCGAAAACAGCTGCAGCAGGACCAGCATAGGGCCGGGTCAAATAGCCCCCCACCATTGCCAAGGCCATCACAGGCAGAGCGTGACTCGGAGGAGGAACAACCTGAGCCTGCCCCAGTAGGCAGAAGGAGGCGTGCCCAGTATGCCCTGGCCTTAGCAAAGAGGCAATGCATAGCACATACACTGGCTCAGTAGGAACCCTGGGAATGATACCCCTCTCTGACTCACTCATATAGTAACAGGGATGCCTAAAATGACACAACCTGCTCTCAAACATGTACAGGGAGTATAGTATGTGCATCCGACAGAGGCAGCCCTGCAGCACCACCTGAGGCATGATTGCCATGTGTTAAGCAATGTAACACCATCTAGTATATGCAAACATGAAGACCCTGCCTAACATCTCACCCTCACCAAGCATGATCCAACACTATGAAGACAAGAAGATCAAGTACAATAATTGGCTGAAGTAATGCAGTCAGTCAAAGGGGAGCCAATGTGTTACAGGCTAGGAAAATATGCGGAGTTTGACATGATGCACCACCTGCTAGGGGTGGCATGCACCTATCATGCCATGCCCCATGGATACTGGCAAAGGCTGTCAGTACCCACAGCATGCCCTGAATAGGTAAGTCTCAAAACACAAACCCAACCTCATAGGTTCTACAAGGGATAGGAACCTAGATGTAATACCACCCCATGACAGATGTACAAACAGCAAGATGTGTGCAGTGTAAATGCACACAGTAAGGAGAATGTAGATACCAGTCCTGTAATAGAGAACTGGGCAAGGCTCACATCAGCACCCTAACACTACCAGGTCACACCTCATACTGTGCTGTACAGCCGCAAAACATGGAACAAGCTACAAAAGGAGGGTGACTAGCAAGAAATGGCAAGGATAACCACACCCCCATGTTGGTACCACAACAAGAAGCAGCATGGAATATCCATGGTCAAATACCAATGGCTAAAACTGCCTCGCAGTATATAGCCTGCTGCAGACCACTGTCCTAATACCAGGAACAGCACCTGGCCTATGTCGGAATACATGAATATATCAAGCCCCCAAACCACATTATATTGCTCGACTGAAAATACCCAAATATACACCGGTAGCATTGTACTAGCACCAACACTGTAGGAGAAAATTACCCAGATTCCATAAACCAAAATGCCCAGGAACAATGTACTACTCCCGCAAGAGGTGTAAGCATACTGGATGTGATAATCAGCAACATGTGTACTGGATGGCAAGATGAGAAGTGTACCCCTCACTGGTAAGACCAGACCATAGAGTAAGCACACTGGATATACACACCCTGACCCCAGTCCCTGGCCAGAATACCACAGTGAAAAACATGTGTAAAGTATAGGTTGCAGCCCTCAAAACCGATGTTGAATCCACAAAAGGCCCTGTGCAAGTGCAGAATATGGGACGCACCACAGAACATGTTATACAGGCATTCCATGAACACAGCCAGGAATGCTTGGAGTATGCAATCACAAATAACAACAACACACAATGCCATACACGCAGGCATCTGGCATGCTGGCCTCCAGCCATTACCAAACCATGCAAGAGAATGAGGAAGATACCACATGATAGAGCAAACATAAATAGGGAAGTAATCACTGACCAGTAGTATGGCAACAACATATGTCCACACATACAATCCACTAAGTCCAGCCACAACAAGTATAACCTATGAATCCAGAGGCAATGTGACACCAGTACCAAGTACACAGACAACCACAACACCCCCCAATAAATACAAACATATGTGATAGATGCATCCATGTATCCAAAGCAGAGGTTGAGCTCCAACAACTCAGTACTGTCAACACTAGTCAGGAGGAGAAGGTAACCACATACACCACAAACCCAGTCCCACATAGACCTACCACAACTGTAAACCAAACACATAAACACAGACAAATATTCCCGGAGGCCTTAATTACAAACACACCACACCAACAGATGCCTCCAAAGTAGATCACAAGCAACCACAACCTTCAAACATAGCACATGCAACAAATAGTATGCAAAGCTGGTGTGCCAAACAGTCACAGGCCCGAAGGAGAAACAACATGCCTGATACAGTCGTAATAGGTGTCTGTATAGGCAGAAACACAGCTGTCCCACTCACCAGACTAAACAAGGGAAAGGGTAGAGTAAGCTGCTTGTAGGTAGCCACAAAATGCCACTTAACACAAGTACGCAGGTCACCCCAAAGCAAGCAGAAATATGATGCACTCAATGTCCATGCTGGTGTGAATTACCTGAGATGTACCTCCCTGGTCAACATCAAATGAGACATGGATGGTCCCTCCAGTATGTACTCCAGGGGATGACACTGGCTGTGTGCAGCATCCAACCCTCACCAAGAATGATGCCACAGTACAAACACAGAATGCTCATGTTTAACAGCTGGCACAGTTACAGCTGTCAGTCCAAGAGGGTGTAATGTGTGTCTGCTTGAGATGTCAAGCATGACAAGCCATGCTGCTGTTACAGGGGTGGCTGTCAGCTGTTACCCGTGTGCATCTGGATACTGGATAAGGCCTTTGCCGCCTCCATAGAGCCGTATGTAGGCAAGGCCAAAAAGACTACCCACCACCCTAGAAAACATAAGTGGTAAGAAACATAAGGGTAATGCTGATCAATGCCAGATGTGTAAACTGCAATATGCATGCCCCTGAGGCACTTCCCATTATGGAGAACATTGATGCCTGTCCAGTGACAGAAGCCTGCTGCAGGCCTAGTGATACCACACCAGCACTACTAGGTTATACCACATACCATGTGTTATGGCCCCAACACCTGCACCAAGACATCAAAGGAGGGGGAGTATCCATATGCAGCACAGACACCCATATAGCCAGGTAACTGACAATGCACAAAGCAGCGGACACCAACCATGTGCACATAACTGTAGTCAAAACTGCTGTACAGTCTGTAGCATGCGACAGACCACACTCTCACACACATGAACCCCACCCAGACATCCGAAGACACTGGACAGTATGGATGTCCCACCAAATACCAGACAAGGTACACAAAGTACCACATAGGTGTCAAAACATTATGTATGCAAGGAGTCATCAGGGACCTAGGGACACAGGTCGACATTAATCTGTCATGTGACAGCCACAATGCCAATGTGGCTATGAAGATTGTTGATACTGGACACCGTATCATGAAAGGATTCACACCAACATCAACAGAGGTCACTGTGCTGCTGTACTGTTCCCTTATCAAACCCATAATCTAGTACAATGACTCATATGGGATGTACCATACATGACACCTGCAGCGGTTCGGAAGATCTCATAGTTACCCCACCAACAGAATAAAGGGTGTGAAATATATGTCATATGCTGCCTGGCTGTAGACACCCCAGCTGACTGCAGTCACACACTGCCTACACAGAGGCATTGTATGTCTGTTGTACCAGGCCATGTCCAACACAGGAGTAATGGACATGCTACACCACAGGAAATCAAAGCCATTGGAGCTGTGAGAGTCACAGATGTCAACGTCAACACATAATGAAATAAGATGTGCTGGAGGGACAGATACATAACCCATAGGCTCCCCACACCCAGAAACAGGATCCCAATCCATGGTAGGCAGGGCCCCTCACTGACACCCCTCAACAGGAATATTGCCAAGTGGATGGATGACCGTACATGTATACTGGGGGTCCCCACTGTGTCACGACCAGACAGAGGCACAGTGAAGAACCTCATAAATGGCCATAATTGAACATAGCAAGGGGTGGCGAAAGACACACACACTCTAGCTAGGCTTACTAATGGCCTAGGGTGTCTAGCCTACTATGAACCCATGAACCTATGAAGATACAACACGTACAGGACACTAAGGATAATCACAAGACTTACTCAACTGATGGTAGGAACCATGTTGGGCATCCACAGATATGCTCCGAATCTCACAGATATTACAAACAACATACCAAACACACACACATATTGCTAACATACAACCTGTCAGGTGCAGTGCAAACACCCCCCCCCCCGAGTGCAAAATACCTATTCTAGCAGATGGTCCCCTGACATTGCAGATGCTGAGGTAACAGCCAACATCTGCAAAGCAGAATACACAGCAGCAAGGGTATGTGATGGTGTCCTGTGCTGAGGCCAACATGGACCCCAAGAGTAATGGAATGCAAAATCACACTACTGGCCAATGTCAGCCTTACCACAGGATATGTACCCAAAGAGCAGTGTACAACAACAGTGGTCCATCACAAAAAAGGTGTTGCCTGAATGGATACTCCAAACTACCACCCCAGGATCCTGACAAGCTTGTTCTGCACAGCTATGGAAAGGATCAGTATGTACCGCAGACAGAAGGCTAATGTGGACCTACTGATACTGGACCCTACACACTGTGGCTGTTGTAACTGCAAAACCGGCCCCTAAACATGTCTGACCCATTTGAAGCAGTCATTAAGGTCATTGATGAGGGCTATGTGGTCCACACAGCGTAGCTGGACCGTTCACATGCTTCTAGAGAATACCGTACGTGTTCAGTATGGATATGTTCACCAGCTTAAATATACACCCCTATGTCAGTAGAGGGGTTGCAAAGCAGACCAAGGACAGAACTGACATGGTCAGTCATGCTGCATCCATGTCAGACTACAAAGTGGATATGAGTGGCATCCCACAAAGCCTGGTCTTGGGCCCCCCCCCCCATTCTGTATACATGTCCCATAGGTATAGGCCAACATGGAAGGACTGTGACTGAGCATGTATGCAGAGGAGTACAAACAGCCCACCATATCCGACCCCCAGCTGACACAAGCAACCCACAAAAGGGCCACCTACAAACAGACAACTGTAGCCATAGCCATGTCAGCAAGCTAATCGCAGAACTGTGTATAGACAACCACCGTGGATATACAGTAAGTGCCCACAAATTACCACACAGGTGTTAACCCATGAGGCACCTAACATGTAATGTGAGACCTGGGTACAAAAGGTGATAACTATCCTGCACTGGGCAAACATGTGTATGTAGTATTCGCAGAAACATGTACCATATACCCACCCAAACATGAAGGCTGGCAGATGTAGATAAGGGGAACTCACTCTGGCTCTGCAGCCATCCTCCATCAGCATCACAACTGACTACAATAGCCCCTGTGGGATATACCACAGCAGACACCTCCAACAACTGTAAAGTCCACAACAGTACCCCACCAGGGGTAGCAAAGAGCCTGAACAGATGCCATGTGTTGCCTGAGTAAACAAACTGCAGCCCCACACACCACCATCCTTCCCAGCTACAGGAAAGCTGTGCCTGATGTATGAAGCCATGTCCAACCTGGAATGAATGAACATGTTGCACCTTGTACAATCTGAATGGCAGTGAGCTATGCACATGAGAGACCTGAACCCCAGCACTGACATACATAGGACAAGCTGTACAGAATGATCCATAACACAGAAGGCACCCCACACTTCAGTAAACTCTTGGTACAGGTCAGCCAGAGTGCCACATATCGACACCCCTCAAGAGGCATCCTGATTAGTGTATTGGAAATGGTAGGCTACCCTGGGTATCACTGTTATGTCAGAGGTAGACAGAGGCACAGTATACCAACCATGACATATGTAATGGCAAACTCCAGTTACAATGTGTGTCGAAGGACAAACACACCCTGTGACTACCATCAGAAATGGCCTACGGAACATCGCTAGTGTTTGCCAATGTCCACCCATGTTGTGGAATACACTAGCACTGCTGGACGAGCCTGGTGTAGGTAGTCCATATCTGAACATATTGCAACATGGTCATATGTGCACAACTGGCCCCTACACAGTCTGTTGTGCTCACTATGAAGATGTCAAGCAGTGATAGGACTAAAGCCCAGGATACTGTTCACTACAGTGAAAGTACCGAACCAGTACACTATACGGTACTACAGTGTTAGGTCATTATGAAAGTATGTTGAGAACTGTCTGCAAAGTATCCCATGCAATTCCTGCAGGCACAGTATAATCCCTGTTGTGACAGACACGAAGCAGTTGGCCAGTTAGTACACAAAATGACACCCAGCACACAATCATAAACGTGCGATAATGTCGAAGGTCACACACACCCAAATATGTGTTGGACTTCAGAGTGCAACATATGGAAATCTCACACTGGGCATGCTCGCACACTTTGATAAATGAGGCATATGTCAGACAACATGCCATGGAAATGCTGAACTGGGCATGCTCACACACTTAGGCCATATCTCCGTGTAGCAGTTGGCCACACATATCTGGTATTTGTACGTGTCAGTCCAGGAACCAACCACAACACAGCAATCAGCCCAGTGCACACAGTAAATGACCACAGAGACATAAGTGATATAGTGGATCGCCGTCATATGCAAACATCTGCCACAGATACACAAGTTGGTCATAGGAACAGGGAATGCTATGGCAATAAAGACCTGCAAACAGTAGAACAGCACAACAAATATTGTGCATCCGACAATTGAACATATGGGTGTAGAGGTCAATACTAGGCTTCTTGCCCCAGGGAATGACAGCTCAGCCAGAGTGTGCTTGGCATCTGCATCCCCAGGATAGTAGGCTACCGTGCCACTGTAAAGTAGGTCACAGAAGGCAACATGTGAGGCTAGTGATCTGTGCCTCTGTCAAGCAGGGGCACCGTGGAGGTCTCAGGGATTGAATGTGCTAAGCCACAGCCATGTTGTCGGTGTGTGCTGTGAGAGGGTTGCCGAGGATCTCTGACAGTAGGTGTCAGTCAATAACAGACTGAGGGGAGCCCTATCTGCATTCTCTGGACGATTCCACTGTCAACACTGTGTTGTAATGAGTATGTGTGAATGAAGTGCCGTGCTGGAACCATCCACAGATGTCCTCCCTCTGTGGGCTACAGCTCTGCAATGTATTAGGTCACTCTGTCTGTTGAACGGCGCATATATGGCCGATGTACAGCTGACAGGTGTCTTGTTGTGGAGCAGTCATGGGTATATGTGGGATAGCATGACCAATGCAAACTGTACACATGCTCAAAGGATGCAAGTGTCAAGGATTATGCTGAGTGGCCAGTATAGTCCTCCAGCATGGGTCCTCTGAAGTCATCCACCCCAGTCTACACAAGTGTAGAGTCTGCTTGTGCTAAACACAGTTTGTGTGCAGTGACAACCTTGCCTGGGGTGGAGATGAGATATGGATGTCCAGGGAAAGGTGGTCATGGTCAGATATCAACAATGGTGGTCTCCCTCTGGTGTGGAACAGTGAGTACCCACGTTGCAGATGGACAGGTGCAATATGTATTCACCCATGTGGCTGTGGTGTGTGGTTCTGCCATAGCACATGGACCCACAAATTGTAGTGGCGGTAGGGTAAAGTGGTAGAGGCCTGAGTAGTTCTCACACACAATATGCCTGTACCTGATGTTAACAACTGGAATGGTGTATGTGAATACCTGCATATCCTGGCACTGTTCCCAGAGAAGCTAAATGTGTGTCCTGGATGTGGGTGTGGTGTTCTGGACTGGTTGTGTTGTGTGTTACAGGTCCTGTGGTCCCAAAGCATGGTATAGAACATAACCTGCCAGTGCGATGTGCATATCTGACCCTGACATAGGTGGCTGCAAATGCATATATATGCTATCCCCCACCTGACAGGTAGTACTACATCTACATACCTCTGTGGAAATAAAGATGTCAGCACCCTAGAAATACTACAGGTGCAGAACAGATACCTACTAATTTGGATAGTGTGTTCTGCTAATGTGTCTCTCTCAAGTGTCATGATATAGTTAGGTAGGGGTTCGAATCCTGCAAATGCTCAGTGTGTGTGGGTGAGTGGGGTTTGTGTGTGTGAAAGGCTGTGAGAGGGAAATGTCCCTTTTGGCAACTGGGAAAACACACTACAGGATGCACATTCCCCTTACTAAACACTGATGATGTCAGCACCCTATAAGTACAGCAGGAGAAGAAAAACCTCCCAGTAATGCGAATAGCGTGCTCTGCTAATGCGTCCGTCTCGAGTGTCATAACATAGTTAGGTAGTGGGTAGAATCCTGCAAATGGCAAGTGTGTGTGTTTAGATGAGAGGGTTACTGTGTGTGTGCAAATATGTGTGAGGGAAATGTCCCTTTTGGCAACTGGGAGAACACACTACAAGATGTACACTCCCCTTTCTAAACACAGATGATGTCAGCATCCTATAAGTACAGCAGGAGAAGGGAAGCCTTCCAGTAATGTGAATAGCATGCTCCGCTAATGCGTCCGTCTCGAGTGTCATAACACAGTTAGGTAGTGGTTTGAATCCTGCAAATGGCAAGTGTGTGTTTAGATGGGGGTGTTACTGTGTGTGGGGAAATGTCCCTTTTGGCAACTGGGAGAACACACTACAGGATGCACACTCCCCTTTCTAAACACAGATGATGTCAGCACCCTATAAGTACAGCAGGAGAAGGGAAGCCTCCCAGTAATGTGAGTACCGTGCTCTGCTAATGCGTCCGTCTCGAGTGTCATAACACAGTTAGGTAGTGGTTTGAATCCTGCAAATGGCAAGTGTGTGTGTGTTTGGGTGAGGAGGTTACTGTGTGTGTGCAAATATGTATGAGGGAAATGTCCCTTTTGGCAACTGGGAGAACACACTACAGGATGCACACTCCCCTTTCTAAACACAGATGATGTCAGCACCCTATAAGTACAGCAGGAGAAGGGAAGCCTCCCAGTAATGCGAATAGCGCGCTCTGCTAATGCGTCCGTCTCAAGTATCATAACACAGTTAGGTAGTGGTTTCAATCCTGCAAATGGCAAGTGTGTGTGTTTGGATGGGGGGGGGGTTACTGTGTGAGGGAAATGTCCCTTTTGGCAACTGGGAGAACACACTACAGGATGCACACTCCCCTTTCTAAACACAGATGATGTCAGCACCCTATAAGTACAGCAGGAGAGAGGAAGCCTCCCAGTAATGTAAATAGCGCACTCAGCTAATGCGTTTCTCCTGAGTATCGTAATGTAGTTAGGTAGGAGTTTGAAACCTGTAAATGACATGTGTGTGTGTGTTTGGAGGTGAGGAGTTCGTGTGTGTGCATTTTCGTATAAAAAACATGTTAGTTTTGGCAATCAGGGGATCGCACTACCTGATGCACATTACCCTTTCAAAATACTGATGTTGTCAGCACCCTATAAGTATAGCCAGAGAAGAGGAACTATCTAGTAAACCAAATAGTGCGCTCCGCTAATGCGTCTCTCTCACATGTCATGACTTAGTTAGATAGGGGAATGAATCCTGTGAATGGCATGTGTGTGGGGGTAGTAGGGTGTGTGTAAATGCAAGTGTGAGAGAACAGATCCTTTTGGCAAATACTACAATACACCAGATGCTGCATACTCCCCCAGTAAACACAGGGGATGTCACTACACTATCAGCACAGCCAAACAGGGCTAGTTGGCTAGTAATGCCAATAGTGTGCTCTGCTACTGTGTCTATTACCATTGTCAGAATACAGATAGGTATGTTTTGATAACCCACAACTGTCACGTGTGGTTGCGTCACACAGTATGACCTTGTGTGGGTGTTTGTACATAACAATGCATGCCATTGCCTAAACCAGCAATGGCATTGCACACATGATGTATGTGTGACACATACACATAAATACCTGTGACCTGCAGTAGTTACCATGTCTGACACATGCTTCGTGTGGATAAATGGTATTTGCAATGTATACCAATATGACTGTGTCTTACTGTGCAGGGTCCGCACATGGTATGTCCCTTTACAGTGTGGGTGTCTATGGTGAAAGACCTACAGCAGGGGATACACATCTGGTCTGGGCCATATAGTGTACATGTAGTCGATGTACAGGTGCTGCATGTTCTCACCTGTTGTGGTAGTGGTAACATGTCTTTCCACTGCAATTCGGTGACCACATGCTGTGAACTCTTCAACTAGTGTGTTGTAGCTACAGTAATGCTCACACACAATGTTTGGCTGGATGCAGTACGGCCTTATAAACACAGTTCATGAGACTGTCATATTGCCGGTGTTGTTATGGAGGACAGGTGGTCTTCCTGTGTATGTGAGGGTTGTGTGTGCCAGGCTATGAACCAGGTGGCAGTCCGACACACTGTCAGCTGCACATGAGTAGGCCCTGATGGTTTGTGCTGTTGCAACAACCTGGAGGTGTGTGTATCTGTGTTACCTTGGGATACCACCCCCCTATCCATGTGTGTTACATGTGTAGGGGACAACAGGCATGGTATGGGGCATAACCTGTCAGTGATGGGTAACACCCGTGAGCCATGAATCATGAATCTGGTACTGCACAGACATTGCAGTTCGTGCTGAGGGCAGTGTCTGGTGTATGCATCTTCCGGTATACACTGCTGTTGTTGTGTAGCAGCATTGTTAGTGTCCTAACCTGTGTGATATCCATGGAGGTCGCTATGTAAACCATGTCCTGCAGCATAAGGCAGTATGTGTGTACCAAGGAGCTTTGCCGTTATACATCGGGCCATGGGTGTCACGTGCAATATGACCCGTGCACATCATTGTGGCTTCCCTAGCATGTAAGCACACATTGACAGCCAGTGGATACCCTATGAATGACAGTGGAGACTGAGCATAATGTAGACATACAACACCCTTCCCACATATAGTGGTAGAATACCTGGTGAGGGTATGTTGGCAACCAACATCAGGCTCATACTGGCCTGTGCCACATGCTGAGAGATCCATTCTATGTTCCCTATCATGTAGTCCAGGGAGGTATCTCTCAGGCAGCCACACTGGCATGGTCAATGAGTGAGTCATATCTGTCCATGCCTCTGACTGACCTGTATGCATGTGTGCTGTGGTGGACCATAGTGCCCCTGAGTCATATCACTGTGACCTTCACCAGATACAGCCTGTTGAGTGGGACCCCAGTGCAGCACACAAGACAGGTACCTGACACGTCTGTAGCAGGTGTGTTGTGTAGCCCTACAGGCTGTGAGTGTGTGGCACAGGGGATGTGCGTGCTATGTGTGGCATGTGCTCTGTTCTGACAGAAAGTATGCCTGTGTGCCAGCTGCGGAGGTGTGTGATGCCCAGTCAGGCTGCTATTCTGAGTCCCCACGTATGCCCCAGTGTGTTCAGCATGCTGTCAGTGTGTGTCAATGTCTGACTGGTATTGTCACTGTAATATATTGTATTGATTTATTTATTTATCCTACATTTGCTGACTGGGATAGCCCGACTGGATGCATGTCCATTTCCAGGGGAGGCCCGTGGAGACAAGCTACGAGGGTAGCAGATGCAGCATTACATAATACTAGCATTACATATTACAAACAGATTATTTACAGAGATTACATAAGTAAGCAAGTCAAACATGTTCCACAGGTTAATGTTAGACCTGAGCACAAGTCAGGATTAAATTAAAATTACACAGTAAAGTGGTTCACAGAAGTTACACATTCGAGTTAGCCAGGCTTGATACATTGACATAGCCAGTTAAGTGACAAATGTTGTTTGAGTCTACTGTTAAATTGACCTAAGGTGGACAGTAGGGTAATATCAGCTGGAAGTGAGTTCCAGGATCTACTTACAGGGTTTGCAAAGAGAGAATCACCGCTGTGTTATTAAACTTGCTAGTCTGAAGTAGTACTTTGTTAGAGGATTGAAGCGGTCTAGGATTGTTATAGGGGGTGATAATATTTGAAGTGCAGGAGTATTGTCTGGATTATAGAGGATTTTATAGGCCATAATCAGTTGGTTATACTGTATTAGGCTGGTTATTGCAAGCCAACCAAGCTGATTTAGATTGATGTGTCCTAAAAGGCAGCGCAGTGGCAAACCTGGCAATGTGGTTGTAGCAAATTGAGTGTTTGTTAAGGACAGTCTTGTTCATATTCGAGAGTAGAGGGGATGCAAACAGAAGGGTTGAAACAAGGTGTGAGCGAGCTATGGCACCTTTAGCTGGAGGGGCTAGGAAGGCTTTAATTCTGTAAAGTGACCCTAGTTTTCTATTGATGGCTTTGATAATCTGGTTAACATGTATGTCACATTTGAGATTATTGTCTATGATGACACCTAATAGTTTCGGAGAAGGGTCAGGGGAGATTATTGTGCCATCAGTTGATGTTATGGTAACGGTGAAAGTGGTAGACCTACGTGTTGGTGAAATAGCAGTTTAGTTTGATTGGGATTTAGGATCAGACGATGTTCAGAAAGCCAGTTTGCTATTGTATTAAAGGTGGTCTGGGTAGCTGACCATAACTCTACTGGAGATGTGGCTGAGCAGATCAGAGTAGAGTATTCAGCATATTGGATACAGCTGACTTTTGGGATGACAGTATAACGGTCGTTAATGAAGATGGAGAACAGCAAGGGCCCTAGTATAGAGCCTTGTGGTACTCTGAGGGTGTTAGGTAGAAGGTTAGAGAGTTTGTTCTGCCAGAGGTCAGCCTGCTGTCGACCATGCAGGTAGGATTGAAACCATTGGAAGGCTCCAGTATCTAGACAGTCTTTGCAGGGTGTGGAGTACAAGTTGGTGATCAACCATATCGTATGCCTTTGAAATATCCAAAAAGAGGGCTGCGGATATATAATTATTGTTGCAAGTATGGCTTATAGTGTTAGTAAAGGCTAGGAGGCCTGACGTAGTGCTGTGATGAGGATGTAAGCCATGCTGAGTGTCTGCCATAATGCGAGTTTGGATTAGGTGATGCATGACTTGTCTATGATGAAAGTTTCCATAATCTTTGCAAGTGGAGAGAGTATAGCTATTGGCCTATAATTGGAGACTTCAGTAGAGCTGCCTCCTGTGTGAAGTGGGATTACATATGACATTTTCCAGATGGTGGGAAAGTTAGATTCTAACATGGTTCCTTTGATTACCTTTGAGACGGGGTAAGCAATAGCATCATCTGGTTTTGATAGGTACTCGGCAGGGAGTTGATCAGCAGAAAGTGTAGTGGGTTTCTCTGTTACAATCAAGGTACGGAGAAGTGAAGTGGCAACTGGTTGGCAGCTGGACGCAAGTAGTTTTCTAGGGGTGCTACTTTCAGGACCAGGGGAGCTAGGAGGTAGATGGCTAGCTAGGGCCTGAAATGTCTCAGTAAAGAACTGGTCAAAACTATCAGGAACATCTTCAGGGGTATTATCAATAGTAGCAGCAGGGATTGGGGTTGATGTTTGTCCTGGACGTAGTATATATGACATGCCACCTGACAGGGTATGGCATTACTGGGTTCAGAGAGACCAGTCCCCAGATTGGCTGTGTGGTGGCATTCCACACATGTGTTGTACATTCCTGGCCAAGGGTGATGGCTGACTGCATATATGTGGCAGCTGTGACAATGACACATGACTCACATAAACTACAACTGGACCATAGAGGCGATTCACAGGTTACCTTTGCACATGCTACCCTAGTAGTGTGATTGCCATGGTGAGTACCAACACATAGGGCCAATGGGGAACAACATACTGAAGGTGTGTATGTGTGGGTGTACCACTACTGTTTCATAGCACTGACATTTATGACTGCACATGTGGGTAAATGCCAGGTAAGACGTGTGCAATGTGTCACAGGCAACGTACATGTGTACAGGACAGACAGTGACATTCTGTCATGTGTAAAGTTGACATACGTATCGTACGCTATGCAGATTCACTAGAAGTCTACAGAAGCACTGTAACTGCATTGCAGGTGTAAGCAGTGTTCCAGGGGACCCCAAGCGAACATGCATGCAAACAAAGCTACAGTAAACAGGGCTGGAAGTAGTGCATTATACAACAAAGAAGGGGTAACAATAACAGTAAGTAACAATTTTATTTATTTATTTATTTATTTATTTATTTAACATTTGTTAACTGGGCTAGTCTGACTGGAGACATCTCCATTTTCAGCAGAGGCCTGGGGAGAAAAAACATAAAAGTGATAAACAAAGTTTGATTGGATGAGCAAGTATAGTGCCACAAATGGGAATTAAATCCTGGTTTAGTAATACATATATATAGCAGTTTCGGACATATATGAAAGAAAAAAAACATGATAAATAAGAATAGAGAAAGGAAATAAAAATATAAGAACCACATAATAGTGAGCAGGTAAAGAGTAGAGGAAGATAGAAGGAGAGAGATTGCTGTGGTCATGGTTAGTCAGGATTGAGACAAGGGCACAACCAGTGTTTTTTTAGGTGTGTTTTTAGTTTTTGTTTAAAGAGAATAGGAGATGTGATGGAAGTGAGTTCAGTAGGAAGCTGATTCCAAGACTTGCCAATGGTGTTGGAGAAAAGGGAGTCACCAGCTGAGTTATTAGATTTACATATAGTTACTAGAAGTTTGTTAGAGGACCGAAGGGAATTGAGGTTTGTATAAGGGGTAAAGAGATTAGAGAGGATAGGTGTATTGTTAGGTTGGTAGAATATCCTGTGGACAAAGGTGAGTTGAGAGAGTAATAGCATGTTGTGTAATTCAAGCCAGTGAAGTTGCTGTAGGTTCAGACAGTGGTGAGTTCTATATTTATTTCCAGTGACAAATCTAGCAATGTTATTAAGAGTGTTAGCCAATTTAGAGAGATTGTTTTTCTTTAGGTTAGTGTAAATAGGTGAAGCATAGAGGAGAGTAGAAATAAGATGAGAGTGGGCGAGTGTGGATTTAGCATTGGAAGTTAAGAATGCTTTAATTCTGTAGAGGGAGCCAAATTTTCTATTGACAGTTTTAATGGTATTGTTAATATGAGTATCAAAAGTAAGGCTGTTGTCTATTGTCACACCTAGCAGCTTAGTGGTAGAATCAGGGGATATAAGGGTACCATTGCTAGATGCAGATGCAAACAATGCAAATATGTAGGCACTATCAACATGCACCCAGGAATGCACAGTGCAGATGCCCATGGTAGAACTGATATTATGTCATACTTATTTGTGATTTGGATTACATTGGTACTGCACACATATCTACATGCGCGAACATCCACATGGCATAGTCGTTGTGGGCAACTTGACACCATTACTGTACATGTCCACCATTGCATATCACTACTTGCATTAGCTTTCCCCCTGTGCTACCCATGTATGCGGCTATCTGTTCACAACCTTACCACCGGCATGCAATTATGTGCAGCTGTTATACTTTGGTATGTACTATGGGTGCAGATAACAATTCAGGACATTCATACAGTTACTGCAGCAGGCATGCTGGGATAAACACACAGTCATAGCAGCACACTGTACTGTTACCAACATGATACTACTAATACACTTCTATGTAGTCACCCTGTGCATCAGCAACGTGTTTACCTGTTCCCGCAATGATGTTGGAGATTGCAGGAGGTGGCACAGTGTCATCATATGCACAGGGTGTGGATTAGGTATGCCTGAGTCAGCCACTGATACCACCAATTGACATGTGTGTGTATGTGTGTTGGTGAGGGGCAGCAGTACAGGGTGGGGCAGTGTTGGTGCAGTGTGTGCATGTATGTGGTTGCCCTAGGTGTTAACATTTCGCATGTGTGTATGCACGCACACAGTTCCACCTCATGGCTGCCATATACAGGGGTTTGTGGACAGCCACAGACTGCACCTGGCAGGTCATACAGATCAGTGTCTGTGTGCATGGACACGGTACCTCTGCCTGGCAGGGGTGCTACGGACCGTATCCAGTACAAAGCCAGACTGGGTACTGTCATCAGAAGCGGGAGTGTGTTGACTGGACACAAGTCCCTGTTGGGACTGTCCAGAGTCATGTGCACATGGTCTCCTGGGGCGTTCTGATGACAGCACAGACCCAGCATTGCTGGGGCTGCTGCTGGCACTATGGGGGCGTGCGCGAGCCTGTTGTCATCCACGCCGACTGCCAGCTGCTGCTGCTGGCATACGGCCATGTCGATGCTGCAAACGCCCTCCATTGCCCTGGCTCATGGACATCTGGTTGTGGAACTGCTGTAATATGTCCCCACAATGTCTGTCTATGACATCGATGAAGTTACGGATAGCATCCGCAATGTCACGCATACAGTCTGTCATGGCTGTGCGACATGCTCTGAGCTCCCTCAGACCCTGTCTGGTGTACCTTTCCATACGTGACTGTGCCTGCATGACAGTCCGAAACATAGCTGAGGTTGACAGACCTCTTTGGGCACGTCAGCCAGAGGCAGTATGCCCACGGATGCTCCCACGAGAACCCATGGCAACTGTCTGTGTGGTACCATCGGAGGACCCTGCCCATGGCTGCTGTGTGGGGATGCATGTGCCACAGGTACCACATTACCTTGGTCTATGCCCACTGTATCCTGTCCATCACCTAGGGACAATGGTGACAAAGGATGTACAGGCAGGATGACTGTGCGCAATGATGGGGTTGACAGCTGTGTACTGTCAATTGGCTGACCAATGGCAGACCCTGACACACCTTCCTGTACCATTACACAAATATCATCATTACCAGTAGCCGTGGCACAGGATTCAGGTTCCCTGCTGCAGGTCACCAGAGCAGCCCCAGAACCTGTGGGATGAAGACAGGAAACACAGTTTACAGTCTCCAGACATTGTTATCAGTGATGCACTTATACACACATGCACACATGCACACATGGACACATGCACACAGGCACACATGCACACATGCACACAGGCACACATGCACACATGCAGACATGCACACGTGGACACATGCACACGTGGACACATGCACACATGGACACATGCACACATACACACATGCACACGTGGTCACATGCACACATGGGCACATGCACACATGCACACGTGGTCACGTGTAAACATGCACACATGTACACATGCACACATGCACACGTGGACACAGGCACACATGCACACATGCACACATGCACACAGGCACACATGCACACATGCACACAGGCACACATGCACACATGCAGACATGCACACGTGGACACATGCACACGTGGACACATGCACACATGGACACATGCACACATACACACATGCACACATGGTCACATGCACACATGGGCACATGCACACATGCACACATGCACACGTGGTCATGTGTAAACATGCACACATGTACACATGCACACATGGACACAGGCACACATGCACACATGCACACCTGCACACATGCACACATGCACACCCTGCAGTATACACACAGAGCACTACTGAGTTACACTACTGTTACTAGCATTACTAGGACTATTATATGTTATGTTAAACACACTCACCAGCATGGATGGCCTGTCTTGCTGTAACCCTGGAGGGACCTGCAGAAATGATGAGATTAATGTCAGTGGGCACAACTGTGCCATTGATATTGCATATGATACAGTGTACAGAACAGTCAGGTGTACATATGGCATATTACCTGCACGCTCCATGTCGTGCTGCTTTGTGGAACCAGCCTCCATCATAATGCAGGTGTACTGCTGTTGGTGTTCTGGGGCTGGAGCCACAACACTTAAGAGTAGCCCCTCCAGTCTGGTGAGGGGGGGATGTGTGGCCACCCCACCTCCTGTGGCGACCTGTTGCCTGTGGATATCTGATGCACGCTGCCGGACACTTCGGATTAAATCACTGCAGTGATGTCGTACCTGCTCATATGTCCTGTTATGCGTGCCAATATCATTTACCCTACGGACAAGGTCTTGCCACAGTGCGGCCCTCTCCTGCTGATTCTGACTGGTGCGGGAAAACAGGATGTCATACTCCCGCACCAGGCTCTGGTGGATCTCCTCATCTTCCGCCACAGAGTAGGCAGGGTTACGCTGTCGCACCATCTCCCTGGAAGAGAACACAGACAGGATATCAGCAGACCATGTCAGCAATATATGGCACACATACTATACATGATACTCATGTGTAGTGATATACTACTACTCCCATATGTTGCATGTGTGTGTGTCATGGTGGATACACAGGTACATGGCCAGATATCAGTGCTCAGCCAACACCTGTGCAACAATACCTGCCACATTCCACACAACATAGTAGCATGCCCCATCGGTCAGCACACACTGACAGGTGCAATGCACAACCTCACTCTGGGGGTTCATCCCAAGGTACTGTATGTGGGACACCGTCCACTACTGTGATGTGGACAGACGTTACTCGGCCTGGATATAAATATCCCACCACCACCACCACCAGCACAGTAGACTACTTTGATATTTATGTGATTAGACAGTTATTCACTTGCTGGGACTGAGATGGTATCCATGCAGCACACTGGGCCAGTGGAAGCCACAAGCCACACTGCTGACCCCTTTGCAAATGCTTACCACAGACATGCCACGGATTGCATGGAACTTGCACACACATGTCTAACCCAGACCCTATGCACAAAGGTTAGGCATCCTGTCCGGTGGACCCCAGACAGAGGCAGATTGTATAACAATAGCAGGAGGCTACTGCAGGACAGAGCACATTCACATTAAGGGAAGGCATCTGTGGTCAGCACTGGTACTACGCTACGGTCCATCATAACAACAGCCACGACCTACTCTGGGAGGGAAATGGACACAAACACTATGGATGACCACAAGGCCTTCTTCAGTTATGTTACACATATGGACCACATGCCTCAGATATGTTCTGTGTTAATCCATACCTACTTAACATTCACCAAACACACAGATATTGGCAACAATCTTGCAGACATGTTCGGTGCACATATCCCCCCTCCTTCTCCCCCACCTTTAAAATATTTATCCCAGCTGGATGTAACCTCCCTATCATCTCACATGTCCAGGTGAGGGCCGCCCTCAGCAGAGGAGTGCTACCGGCACTCCGAGAGGACATACAACTGCTTATAACACTGATAGTTTATCTTGGCCATACTACAGGATATGTACCTGGACAGTGGCATACAGCAACAGTGGTCCCACACCACTAAGGAGGCACCTCGACTGACCCTGGGAATTACCACATCATATGCATAATGGGCCTGGTCTGCTAAGCTATGGAATTATGCAGTATGGGATGCATATGCAGTGACATCGGGTACCTGCAGACACTTGTTCCCAGCCAGTGTGCCTTTGGGATGGGCTGATCCTGACTTTTGAACCTGGCTGACCTTTCAAAGCAGTCACTACAGCCATTGCTGGGCCAACGCACAGACAAATGCTGCCAGGATCATGGCCTATGACTGACATGTGATGTATGGTCATCCCCTTTTGGTGGAACTACGTACACACAACATATCACATGGACATACCTATGGATACAGACCTATGACACATTTGGAGGGTTCACAGTATGCACACTATTACCCTGCTACTTTGCATTACCTCTGTTTATCGCAGCTGGTTGCATTAACACAGCTTCTGCTTGCTGCTGCTACTGTCAGTGCTGACAGCTTCGGGTGACAGTGTCACAGTGTCTGATTTTTTATTTATTTTTTTGCTCTCTCTCTCTCTCTCTCTCACACTTCTCGCTCTCCCTCTGTCTGCTTACAGACAATGCAATGAATGTATTGCATGTGGGGAGTGTTAGCACTGGATGCTTTTGTAGGTATCTGCATAGGTCCATGTGATGGCCTCTGCACCAATTGTAAGCCAGCATTTGCTAATTGCATACAGCCAGTTGTGTACTGATTGCAGTTCTCACTGTGATTTCAGGTCAGTGTTATAAAAGGGTATGTGGAATAGGCATTGCCCTTTCAGATTGTGAGGGCGGGGACCATGCTGGTATGCTGTGGACAGTGTTCTGTGAGTGTAAAGGTTAGTATCTCTCTCATGCTTCAGGCTGTGTTGTATATTCACAATTCTCCATTCCTCTCTCATGTTCCCTGTAGCAAGTGTGTATGCACATTGACTCCTACAACTATATATAGATATATATTTATATATATATATATATATATATATATACATATGCATACATATATCTATGTACTTTAACTGACCTTATTATCTACAAGCTGCCAACTAGCATGGCTGTTTCTGTTCACACACTACTATTATGGAAATCCAGTAGTTTTGACAGTAATTTTAAATGACATGCTTTGTGTACTACACATCCTATATTCCCTTTACATTCATCCCTACTATTACATGTTATATTTATTTTAGCACAATGTTTTTGTATAAGAGTCATGGCTTAGTGGTAGGTTGTACAGACTAGTGTTCCCAAGGTCCTGGGTTCGGGACTAACAGTGGGATTTTATTTTGCTTTTGAACTGAGTACAGGACCTGTCAATCAAAGTGACTAAGGCACTTTTAAGCAGTTGTAACCGGGTTAGCGCTAGTTTGCGCGGTGCTCACACATGCGCACTGGCGTTTAGCTCCACGCACACCTGCTTACAACCGCTTAACGGTGCTTACTCTGGCGCACACCCGCGCTATTTTCTTTGAAAGAAAAGAAAATGGGAAGACAGGAAAGTGGTGAAAAAGGGGTCACAAAGCGGGTAAGACAGTAGGGAAACAAGCTTGGGATGTGCAGGAGGGATGTAGGTAAGGCCCATAGCTGCCCATTTCTTCATCAGCAACAGCTGTGCATATGTATGTAATTTGGTGTGACATTTGAAACCTTCCACCCCTGAGAGAGGTGTCAGGACAACAATAATACTTGTTGTACAGCCAATTGTAATTGATAGGTTCCATGTCCAGCAGACATGTGTGCGGAATGGGCAGCTATGTATGGGGCGTAATTTTTTTGTGGGTACAGAGTGCCCTTTTTTTTTTTTTTTTTCAGGTGAGAGTGGTATGTCAGGTGAAGGAAGTCGGTACAGCTGGGGAGGTAGGTTGGGGAGGTAAACAGACAAGACAAACAGGACGCATACAGGGGCAGTGTATGACATGTGTGGGGGGGTTACACAATTGACAGGGACGGAGGTTTGGATATCCAGAGCCCATGAGCCCACAGATGGCAACAGTGGAACTGATATCCCCACCCATAGGCAGTTGCCACTGTTCCTTCACTGCCCAGGACGGGGCTGTGCTGGGGGCTGTGTAGGCGGGGCAACAGGCATGCCTGTTAGTTGTGCCACCCATGCCTCGAGCTGGCATAGGGGCTCAAGAACAGAGTCCCAAATCTCCCTACACACCACAGTCCGGACGCTACGGAGGGTGAGTGGTGGTTCTCCTCCGGCCACACTTGCAGAGGGGGGGGCGAGCCCCATCCCCTGCAGCGCTTCCACCCGCAGGTGGCACAGGGCCACCGGAGGAGGGTCCGGACTCGGCACTAGTGCCAGGTGCACTCGCCAGCTGAGGTGGGAGAGGTGGGTCCACTGGAACCCGCCTTCCCTGTCATCCTATGTTTTGCATTATGTCATGACAGTTTGGGTTAGTGACATATAATACCATTCACAATTAGTTGTAACAGCATGCATTAGTATTCCCATTAACCAAACACCCAGATATTCACACCATTGAACAGCGTGCATAACACATGCATAATTTGAACAGAAATATACAGTCCAACAACATGCAGGGTTAATTGATGGCAACAGGCCATCAGGTGCGGATGTATGAACAGGACAGATGCATCAACAGACATGCAGATATATATGACCCAACAGGACAAACGCCCAGGGGTGTTAATTGTGATTGCACATACCATTTTCACGTGGAATGGGTTATATGTGGTTATAGGGTGGGGTAAAGAAAGTAATATTAACACCTTTGAATAACAATACATATGCTGTACATTTCTAATAGCTACAGTTATATACACACTACTGTTCTAACTACAGTTTCCTATATGATAACTATTTCAACTTGGTGATAGGACTGTTACTGCAACATCAATATACATTTTAGTGTTCTTCATACACATTCATATCTAGCTTTGTTCAGCTACATCATCTTGCTACATTTGCTTTATATAGATGTAGACAAGTGTGGATGTTTGGTATATCAGACAATCATCCTATCTGCATATTTCAGACTGAGAGCAACATATCCAAATTTTGGGATACACATTCCACATGCAGCAACACTTTGAACAGATTTCGCTGTTTGGTTTTGAATCTCACATGCATTTCATTCTGTCTTGACTGCAGTATACTTTATTCGGGGGTTATTACTACTGTATTGCTGGATTCATGACACTTTCTCACACTCTCTCACTTGCTTTCATTTTACTATTCAGGATGGTACTTACTTCTAAGCTTTATTGACATGTTTTACCTGTAGTTATTACAATCCTTTCCAGCAGTCTAATTTCTGTCATGTTTCAGTATTTCCATAGGGATATATTTCACACATGTGATTTCATCATCTTCTGCAGCTATACTTCTCAGCCTGCTGCAGGTTGTGTACTATTTTCTTACAGGTAGGGCATTTTTATTTCAGAATATATGTCAGACAGTTTCATTTTTCGGTTTAACTTACAGGCTGAAATACACTTTTGTAATCAAGCAAGACTTGCAGACACTTTCACACTGTTACTTGCAGATTTTATTCCTTACTGACTACACTGCACTCTTTTGCTGACTGTCATACTTTTATATTTCTTTATGGTTACTGGTAGTGGATTACTGACCTGCCTGGTGGCGCAACCGCACCAGCCTATTGCCATAGGCTCTGCGGTTCGCAAAACGGACACCTGCAGCTGTAATATAAATAAAGTAATATTGGAATACACATCTCCATAATATCAGCTAGTTTAATTTCTTACATACATAATTAAATGTTACTTACTCAGTAGTGGGGCATTGGGTGTTTGCCGGGCCTCCTGGATCCAAAGGTTCAGTTGGTCCTGCTTGCATCTCTTCAGGTCTGCATGGTGGTGACGGACCTGCTCACCAGTCCTTGGAATCCCTATGGCACTGGTGAGATCATGAGCCAACCGGTCCCACGCCTCGGCCCTGTATGCTCCCCAGAGGACCTGGCCCTGCATGAGTTGGGCCTCATGATTATGGACTAGGAGCCAGACCATGTACCTGGACTCCTCAACACCCCACCTCTGTGCTCGGAAGCAACTACCCTCTCCTACGCCTGTCATTCTGCCTGCAGGTCAGTTCTACAATTGTTTATGTTGTGTATTCCTGCCTATGGGGCTTATATAGTCCGTTTTTCCTGCACATATCTGTGATTGGCCATTTTGGAATTGTATCAACTTCAGTAAACCTGCATTGTCATGCTGTAGTTTGTATTCATTCGTATATATTAACTATTATTGCATTTCTAGGTACTGCTGTCATGGCTTAGTGGTTCTGTACCTTGACTATGGTGTATAGTGTCCTGGGTTCGAACCTGGCCACTGCTTTTTATTTTTCATGACTGTCTAGACATGTTGAGGGGTGTGTCTGTGTGAAGGCAGTTTTGATACGGCTTGCTCAACGTTGCCCGTCGGTTAGCTTGTTTGTGCGGTGCGCAGCTCCGCACAAACGGGGTACGCTGGTTTAAGCCTCATTTGGCTATCGGCATGCATATTACGCTCAGCTCAGTTAGGGGCACATAGATTTAGTGTGTTAGACCCCTGCTCAGCTACGGGCACTCATTTTGCATGAGTTAAACCACTGCTCATCTACGGGCAGATGCACTCACTCTATTAAACTGTAGCTCAGCTATGAGCACATCTGGCATTTTTTATTCTTTTGTTACCTCACATGTCTTCAATATAAATGGGCTATTTCATTACATTTTACATAAATTGTTGTTTTATGTGTACATATTTGTCAGGGACTTGTTTCCTGCTTATTTTGCAAAAAAAAAAAAAAAAAAAATTGGTGTTGTGGGGGCTCAAACCATATGACTGCCTGCTCTTCAGCCAACATCTCTACCGCTATGCTATTGCTTCCTGGCTTATTTTGCATATTTAGTTCTTATATGCTTTCCCACTGACTGCTAACTGTAGCTGCGCTACGGGCACGCCTGTGCAAACGAGCTCACTCACGGTTAAACATTTTTACAATTTAAAAAAAATATATAAAACATGTTTATTTATATGTTTTCTGTTCATAGTCTGTGGGGGCATGTGTTGTGTTCTGTTTATTCACATTTCCGTGGACTCTGTCGTGGGTGTTTACTCTGGGTACTTTTCCTCTTCTGGGGGCGTGCCCGCTTACAGGGCTCGGCCTACGGACACGCCCCCTACTGTCTTACACGGACCGTGTTTAAGTGTGATTCAGCATGCTCTCATTAATATGCAGAGCATGCTGACATCACTCCATTTAACTGCAGCCTCCGTGTATGAGTTATAACTCTTACACGGAGGATTTGTGAATCCTGCCCATAGTTTACCCTAGTTTTGAGCAAGAATAGAGCCATATTTTAGATCGAAGTCTTTCAGAGTGGTTTTGAAAGATGGAATGGAGGATATTGACTTGATGGATACAGGCAAGGCGTTCCAGGCCTTAGCAACCATGTACAAGTACCGACAATGCCCAACAGACTTGGTATGTTTGTAGACAGACAGGAGCTTTTGGTCACTGGATTGCAATAACTGACTGGGAACATAGTTGAGTAGAATGTTTTTAGTGCTCGACAGGCAGATGGATGATGGATAATTTTATAGGTGGTAAGAAGCTGTGTGTATGTTAGTTGATGAGACAGCTCTATCAGACTTAAGCTTTTTAGTGCTGTACAATGGTGGGTTCTGAAAGGGGGTATTTGCTGCAAATTTAGTAACTTTGTTATAGCATCATTCAAGTTTTAATTTTTGTGAAGCCTAGAGGTTAGTGAGGATGGGAGTACCATAAAGAAAAGTGGGGAGGAGATAAGCAATGGCAAGTGTATTTTTAGTTGCATTGGTGAGAAAGCTTTTGGCTCTGTAAAGCATCCCTAGTTTTTGATGAGTTTTTCTTATGCAGTTTTGTATATGCAGGTCGAATGTAAGATTATCATCCAGTGTTGCTCCTAATAGTTCACTATGAGAAGTGACTTCAGTGATTGTGTTATCAAGAGAGACAGGACTTTCATTTTTTTTTTCATGAGAGAGAAATTTGGGGGGGGGGGTAGTAGTTTGGTCTTTCTTGGGTTGAGCATGAGTTGTGACTTATGAAGCCATATTTCAGTGGCTGTTGATCCTTCCTGAGTAATTTTTTGGAGGTGTACTATGTTGTCAGATGTGCAAATGAGAGTGGACTCATCCATGTATTGTATTAGGGTGGCCTGTTGTATGGCTGTATAGAGGGTGTTGGTAAAAATGTTAGAAGATGGGAACAAGGATAGAGCCTTGTGGTGCACTGGTGGTGACTGGTAGGTAAGGAGAGAGTGTGGAGTGTCATTTTACTGACTGATACCTATTGGACAGATAGCTTTTGAACCACAGAAGGGTGGGCTGAGAAAGACCTTGTCAGGACACTGGAAGTAAAAGTTTGCTGTGACAAACTGTATCAAAGGCTTTAGACAAGTCTAGAAACAAGTAAGAGACTTGTTTACCTTTGTCTCTAGCTTTATTAACAGTATCTATATAGGTTAGTGGGGCAGTGATAGTACTATAGGAAGGATGGAAGTCATGTTGTGTAGGTGATGGGAGCTCTTCCTGCAGAATATAATCTAGCAATTGTTTTTGAATATATTTTTCAAGTATTTTGGTAAGGGGAGATATGATTGCTATAGGTCTATAGTTATTAATGTCTGTTGAATTTCATCCTTTGTGCAGAGGGTAATGTGTGACATTTTTTCCAGAGAGAAGGAACGTGAGATTCCTGGATTGACCTATTTATAAGGATTGAGACAGGATAGACAATGCTATCGGCTGCTATTTTTAGGTACTCGCTTGGAAAGTCATCAGCTGAATTGTAAGAATCATCAGTCTTATGTGTGGCACACTTGACCACAGCTATTTCCTTGGGCAATAAAAATGCTTTCAACAGTTCATTAACAAAAACAGAATTTTTAATACGAGTCCCTGCTGGTGTCAGGTACCTTCTTTCACTCCAAGGTGTTCCAAAATCATGAACTGCCCCATATGCATTATGTGAGTCTGTGAAAATTCTTACTAGTTTGTCCTTTGCCAATTTGCATGCTTCAGTAATGGCTACAAGGTAGGATGCCTGAGCATGCACATTTCCATTTAGTTGTCTGGTTAAATAGTACTTGATTCTCTGTACACATGGGAAATGCTCCTACTAATGTGCCATCTTCCCTCTGAACACAGGATCCATCAACAAACAGAAGTAACTCAGAATTTGTTAATGGGGCATCTTTTAAATCAGATCTAGGAGGAAACACATGGTTAACTACAAAAGCAAAATTGTCTGGTTCTCCTTCATCCACTGTAGCAAAGACAATTCATATTTAGACAATTGTGTAGCAGATAAATATTGTGGTTTGGCTCTTAGTAACAATGCTTCTACAGAATGCACAACTGCCAGAGACTTAAGGCAGCTGCCATTTCTACTATGTGCACCATCATGCTGGAGGAGGGCTGCTGCTACAGGATCAAGACTGGTGCTGAAGTAAGCAATAATCTGATACCATCATTTCTATGTTGTGCCAATAATCCAAATGCTACTTTATTCCTTTCACAAAAGAATATAAAACATCTCTAAATAATGAGGTAACCCAAGAGCAGGAGGATTACCCAGTAAAGTCTTAAGATGGACAAAAGCTTGATCATGGTGCTACTCCTAGAGGAAGGGCTCAGGGATGTTTTTCTTTAGTATTTCTAAAAATGGTTTTATGAGTTCAGTATAATTGAAATCCTTTGTCAGCAGTAACATGTCAGTCCTAGAAAAGCCTTCAACTGTTGCAGTTTGAATAGCAATAACGCATGAAGATAAGATTGGCCATAAGCTTTCTGAAATGAGATGTCTTTCATACTGAATTTATAGTTTTTATAACTGCAATTTTGCATTATTAATGTTAAGTCCTAATTATACTAATTTAGTTAAAAGAAAAATAGTGTCTCGACAACAGCTACAGTAAGAATTAGAGGCTAAAGGCAAATCATTTACATACTGTATTAAGCTGGATCCAAAGGAACTCTGAATTTTATCAGTTTCTTAATTTCTGTAGTGAAAAAGTAGGTGATTGAGGTAACCTTGTCCATGTATATTGCTGTTCTTTGTATGTAAAAGTAAGACATACTGACTGGTGAATAGGAATGGAGAAGTAGGCAGGGGAAATGTTTATCATTGAAAAGATGGTAGCAGTCGGTGGGACAGAGCTTAGTATTGTAGACGTGCTAAGTACTACAGGAAAAGGCTGCCCTTCTGCTGCATTAACTGCTCTTAAGTCTTGTACAAACCTATAAGTTTCCTTGCCCATTTTTTAACTGGCAAATAAGTATATTACATGGGTTTCTGGTTGGGACTATTATTCTTTGCTGGAGTAATGCAGAAATTACAGGTTCAATTCCTTTCTCTGCCTCAGTTGATAAGGGATATTATACTACCACTGATAGCTTGTCATAAGATTTTAAAATAACTCTAACCAGTTCCAAACCTTTTATGAGTCTTGTCTCATTGTCATGGATAGTTTACAGATATGGAGGAACTGTTACAAGTCCCTCCAAATCATCTATTTTAGCGGTCTGTTCTGACCTAAGTACTATGAAGAGCATGCCATCTGTACAAATATCAGGTGAATACATCCCCAAAGGGGAAAGTTCGATTCATCAAAGAAAACTCTGTCCAGAGTGCAGAACACAGTACATGATAATTTACCCAATAAATCTCTGCCTAAAATATTTAAAGGGGCAGTACTACCTACAATAAAAGTAAGCTGCTCTTTTAATGAACCTATCTGAATAGGAATATGTTTTGTTTCTGGATAATCCAAAGGAATGCCAGAGATCCCACACCCCAAACTGATTTTGTGGAGAGTGGGAGGTGTTCTCCATTTGGTAAAATGATGATCGATAGAGTTGCTCCTGTGTCAGCAGGAAAAGGAAGAGTAGTATTATGCACTGCAATATTAACAAAGGGACCTTCTTGGTCCTCTGATACCAAAGGAAACAACTGTGTCTCCTGTTCATGGCTGTCCGAATGATCTTCCTGCCAAGAGATACTCCAAGTAGGATGTTGTCTTTCTGCTTTTGTGGGGCTTGGACATTGGGATGAGTGGTAGGCTGAAAAGATGGGGCTATTTGTTGAAGGAAAGGACACTTACTATGCCAGTGTCCACTCAGGCCACAATTAAAGCAAGGGCTAATACGTGACCCATTCTGCTGGGTCTGAGGTGGAGTAGGGGGTAAAAGTTTTGTGGCTATTGCCCTGGGGCTTGTTGTGGAAAGAACCAAAATCTAGGGTGTTAGGTAGAAGGTTACAGAGTTTGTTCTGCCAGAGGCCAGCCTGCTGTCGACCATGCAGGTAGGATTGAAACCATTGGAAGGCTCCAGTATCTAGACAGTCTTTGCAGGGTGTGGAGTACAAGTTGGTGATCAACCATATCGTATGCCTTTGAAATATCCAAAAAGAGGGCTGCGGATATATAATTATTGTTGCAAGTATGGCTTATGGTGTTAGTAAAGGCTAGGAGGCCTGAAGTAGTGCTGTGATGAGGACATAAGCCATGCTGAGTGTCTGCCATAATGCGAGTTTGGATTAGGTGGTGCATGACTTGCCTATGATGAAAGTTTCCACAATCTTTGCAAGTGGAGAGAGTATAGCTATTGGCCTATAATTGGAGACTTCAGTAGAGCTGCCTCCTGTGTGAAGTGGGATTACATATGACATTTTCCAGATGGTGGGAAAGTTAGATTCTAACATGGTTCCTTTGATTACCTTTGAGACGGGGTAAGCAATAGCATCATCTGGTTTTGATAGGTACTCGGCAGGGAGTTGATCAGCAGAAAGTGTAGCGGTCACTGTTACAATCAAGGTACGGAGAAGTGAAGTGGCGACTGGTTGGCAGCTGGACGCAAGTAGTTTTCTAGGGTGCTACTTTCAGGACCAGGGGAGCTAGGAGGTAGATGGCTAGCTAGGGCCTGAAATGTCTCAGTAAAGAACTGGTCAAAACTATCAGGAACATCTTCAGGGGTATTATCAATAGTAGCAGCAGGGATTGGGGTTGACATTTGTCCTGGACGTAGTATATATGACATGCCACCTGACAGGGTATGGCATTACTGGGTTCAGAGAGACCAGTCCCCAGATTGGCTGTGTGGTGGCATCCCACACATGTGTTGTACATTCCTGGCCAAGGGTGATGGCTGACTGCATACATGTGGCAGCTGTGACAATGACACATGACTCACATAAACCACAACTGGACCATAGAGGCGATTCACAGGTTACCTTTGCACATGCTACCCTAGTAGTGTGATTGCCATGGTGAGTACCAACACATAGGGCCAATGGGGAACAACATACTGAAGGTGTGTATGTGTGCGTGTACCGCTACTGTTTCATAGCACTGACATATATGACTGCACATGTGGGTAAATGCCAGGTAAGATGTGTGCAATGTGTCACAGGCAACGTACATGTGTACAGGACAGATAGTGATGTTCTGTCATGTGTAAAGTTGACATACGTACCGTACGCTATGCAGATGTCACTAGAAGTCTACAGAAGCACTGTAACTCTGCATTGCAGGTGTAAGCAGTGTCCCAGGGGACCCCAAGCGAACATGCATGCAAACAAAACTACAGTAAACAGGGCTGGAAGTAGTGCATTATACAACAAAGAAGGGGTAACAATAACAGTATGTAACAATGCAAATATGTAGGCACTATCAACATGTACCCAGGAATACGCAGCACAGATGCCCATGGTAGAACCGATATTATGTCATACTTATTTGTGATTTGGATTACATTGGTACTGCACACATATCTACATGAGTGAACATCCACATGGCATAGTCGTTGTGGGCAACTTGACACCATTACTGTACATGTCCACCACTGCATATCACTACTTGCATTAGCTTTCCCCCTGTGCTACCCATGTATGCGGCTATCTGTTGACAACCTTACCACCGGCATGCAATTATGTGCAGCTGTTATACTTTGGTATGTACTATGGGTGCAGATAACAATTCAGGACATTCATACAGTTACTGCAGCAGGCATGCTGGGATAAACACACAGTCATAGCAGCACACTGTACTGTTACCAACATGATACTACTAATACACTTCTATGTAGTCACCCTGTGCATCAGCAACGTGTTTACCTGTTCCCGCAATTATGTTGGAGATTACAGGAGGTGGCACAGTGTCATCATATGCACAGGGTGTGGATTAGGTATCCCTGAGTCAGCCACTGATACCACCAATTGACATGTGGGTGTATGTGTGTTGGTGAGGGGTACAGTACAGGGTGGGGCAGTGTTGGTGCAGTGTGTGCATGTATGTGGTTGCCCTAGGTGTTAACATTTCGCATGTGTGTATGCACGCACACAGTTCCACCTCATGGCTGCCATATACAGGGGTTTGTGGACAGCCACAGACTGCACCTGGCAGGCCATACAGATCAGTGTCTGTGTGCACGGACACGGTACCTCTGCCTGGCAGAGGTGCTATGGACCGTATCCAGTACAAAGCCAGACTGGGTACTGTCATCAGAAGCGGGAGTGTGTTGACTGGACACAAGTCCCTGTTGGGACTGTCCAGAGCCATGTGCACGTGGTCTCCTGGGGCGTTCCGATGACAGCACAGACCCAGCATTGCTGGGGCTGCTGCTGGCACTATGGGGGCATGCGCGAGCCTGTTGTCGTCCGCGCCGACTGCCAGCTGCTGCTGCTGCTGGCATACGGCCACGTCGACGCCGCAAATGCCCACCATTGCCCTGGCTCATGGACATCTGGTTGTGGAACTGCTGTAATATGTCCCCACAACGTCTGTCTATGACATCGGTGAAGTTACGGATAGCATCCGCAATGTCACACATACTGTCTGTCATGGCTGTGCGACATGCTCTGAGCTCCCTCAGACCCTGTCTGGTGTACCTTTCCATACGTGACTGTGCCTGCATGACAGTCCGAAATCTAGCTGAGGTTGACAGACCTCTTTGGGCACGTCAGCCAGAGGCAGTATGCCCATGGATGCTCCCACAAGAACCCATGGGCAACTGTCTGTGTGGTACCATCGGAGGACCCTGCCCATGGCTGCTGTGTGGGGACGCATGTGCCACAGGTACCACATTACCCTGGTCTATGCCCACTGTATCCTGTCCATCACCTAGGGACAATGGTGACAAAGGATGTACAGGCAGGATGACTGTGCACAATGATGGGGTTGACAGCTGTGTACTGTCAATTGGCTGACCAATGGCAGACCCTGACACACCTTCCTGTACCATTACACAAATATCATCATTACCAGTAGCCGTGGCACAGGATTCAGGTTCCCTGCTGCAGGTCACCAGAGCAGCCCCAGAACCTGTGGGATGAAGACAGGAAACACAGTTTACAGTCTCCAGACATTGTTACCAGTGATGCACTTATACACACATGCACACATGCACACATGGACACATGCACACAGGCACACATACACACATGCACACATGCACACAGGCACACATGCACACATGCACACATGCACACATGCAGACATGCACACATGGACACATGCACACGTGGACACATGCACACATGCACACGTGGACACATGCACACATGGACACATGCACACATGCACACATGGTCACATGCACACATGGGCACATGCACACATGCACACATGCACATGTGGTCACGTGTACACATGCACACATGCACACAGGCACACATGCACACATGCACACCTTAACACAGGCACACATGCACAGATGCACAAGTGGACACAGGCACACCTGCACGCATGCACACATGCACACATGCACAAATGGGCACAGGCACACCTGCACACATGCACACATGCACACCCCGCAGTATACACACAGAGCACTACTGAGTTACACTACTGTTACTAGCATTATTAGGACTATTATAGGTTATGTTAAACACACTCACCAGCATGGATGGCCTGTCTTGCTGTAACCCTGGAGGGACCTGCAGAAATGATGAGATTAATGTCAGTGGGCACAACTGTGCCATTGATATTGCATATGATACAGTGTACAGAACAGTCAAGTGTACATATGGCATATTACCTGCACACTCCATGTCGTGCTGCTGTGTGGAACCAGCCTCCATCATAATGCAGGTGTACTCCTGTTGGTGTTCTGGGGCTGGAGCCACAACACTTAGGAGTAGCCCCTCCAGTCTGGTGAGGGGGGGATGTGTGGCCACCCCACCTCCTGTGGCGACCTGTTGCCTGTGGATATCTGATGCATGCTGCTGGACACTTCGGATTAAATCACTGCAGTGATGTCGTACCTGCTCATATGTCCTGTTATGCGTGCCAATATCATTTACCCTACGGACAAGGTCTTGCCACAGTGCGGCCCTCTCCTGCTGATTCTGACTGGTGCGGGAAAACAGGATGTCATACTCCCGCACCAGGCTCTGGTGGATCTCCTCATCTTCCGCCACAGAGTAGGCGGGGTTACGCTGTCGCACCATCTCCCTGGAAGAGAACACAGACAGGATATCAGCAGACCATGTCAGCAATATATGGCACACATACTATACATGATACTCATGTGTAGTGATATACTACTCCTCCCATATGTTGCATGTGTGTGTGTCATGGTGGATACACAGGTACATGGCCAGATATCAGTGCTCAGCCAACACCTGTGCAACAATACCTGCCACATTCCACACAACATAGTAGCATGCCCCATCGGTCAGCACACACTAACAGGTGCAATGCACAACCTCACTCTGGGGGTTCATCCCAAGGTACTGTATGTGGGACACCGTCCACTACTGTGATGTGGACAGACGTTACTCGGCCTGGATATACATATCCCACCACCACCACCAGCACAGTAGACTACTTTGATATGTATGTGATTAGACAGTTATTCACTTGCTGGGACTGAGATGGTATCCATGCAGCACACTGGGCCAGTGGAAGCCACAAGCCACACTGCTGACCCCTTTGCAAATGCTTACCACAGACATGCCACGGATTGCATGGAACTTGCACACACATGTCTAACCCAGACCCTATGCACAAAGGTTAGGCATCCTGTCCGGTGGACCCCAGACAGAGGCAGATTGTATAACAATAGCAGGAGGCTACTGCAGGACAGAGCACATTCACATTAAGGGAAGGCATCTGTGGTCAGCACTGGTACTATGCTACGGTCCGTCATAACAACAGCCACTGCCTACTCTGGGAGGGAAATAGACACAAACACTATGGATGACCACAAGGCCTTCTTCAGTTATATTACACATATGGACCACATGCCTCAGATATGCTCTGTGTTAATCCATACCTACTTAACATTCACCAAACACACGGATATTGGCAACAATCTTGCAGACATGTTCGGTGCACATATTCCCCCTCCTTCTCCCCCACCTTTAAAATATTTATCCCAGCTGGATGTAACCTCCCTATCATCTCACATGTCCAGGTGAGGACCGCCCTCAGCAGAGGAGAACACACAGCATCACTGTGACCTCGTGGTACCCCTGGATGTGTGCTACTGGCACTCCAAGAGGACATACAACTGCATATAACACTGATAGTTTATCTTGGCCGTACTACAGGATATGTACCTGGACAGTGGCATACAGCAACAGTGGTCCCACACCACTAAGGGGGCACCTCGACTGACCCTGGGAATTACCACATCATATTCATAACGGGCCTGGTCTGCTAAGATATGGAATTATGCAGTATGGGATGCATATGCAGTGACATCGGGTACCTGCAGACACTTGTTCCCAGCCAGTGTGCCTTTGGGATGGGCTGATCCTGACTTTTGAACCTGGCTGACCTTTCAAAGCAGTCACTACAGCCATTGCTGGGCCAACGCACAGACAAATGCTGCTAGGATCATGGCCTATGACTGATTGACATGTGATGTATGGTCATCCCCTTTTGGTGGAACTACGTACACACAACATATCACATGGACATACCTATGGATACAGACCTATGACACATTTGGAGGGTTTACAGTATGCACACTATTACCCTGCTACTTTGCATTACCTCTGTTTGTCGCAGCTGGTTGCATTACCACAGCTTCTGCTTGCTGCTGCTACTGTCAGTGCTGACAGCTTCGGGTGACAGAGTCACAGTGTCTGATTTTTTATTTATTTTTTTGCTCTCTCTCTCTCTCTCTCTCTCACTTCTCGCTCTCCCTCTGTCTACTTACAGACAATGCAATGAATGTATTGCATGTGGGGAGTGTTAGCACTGGATGCTTTTGTAGGTATCTGCATAGGTCCATGTGATGGCCTCTGCACCAATTGTAAGCCAGCATTTGCTAATTGCATACAGCCAGTTGTGTACTGATTGCAGTTCTCACTGTGATTTCAGGTCAGTGTTATAAAAGGGTATGTGGAATAGGCGTTGCCCTTTCAGATTGTGAGGGCGCGGACCATGCTGGTATGCTGTGGACAGTGTTCTGTGAGTGTAAAGGTTAGTATCTCTCTCATGCTTCAGGCTGTGTTGTATATTCACAATTCTCCATTCCTCTCTCATGTTCCCTGTAGCAAGTGTGTATGCACATTGACTCCTACAACTATATATAGATATATATTTATATATATATATATATGTACATATGCATACATATATCTATGTACTTTAACTGACCTTATTATCTACAAGCTGCCAACTAGCATGGCTGTTTCTGTTCACACACTACTATTATGGAAATCCAGTAGTTTTGACAGTAATTTTAAATGACATGCTTTGTGTACTACACATCCTATATTCCCTTTACATTCATCCCTACTATTACATGTTATATTTATTTTAGCACAATGTTTTTGTATAAGAGTCATGGCTTAGTGGTAGGTTGTACAGATTAGTGTTTCCAATGTCCTGGGTTCGGGACTGACAGTGGGATTTTATTTTGCTTTTGAACTGAGTACAGGACCTGTCAATCAAAGTGACTAAGGCACTTTTAAGCAGTTGTAACCGGGTTAGCGCTGGTTTGCGCGGAGCTCACACATGCGCACTGGCGTTTAGCTCCACGCACACACTAGCACACCTGCTTACAACCGCTTAACGGTGCTTACTCTGGCGCACACCCGCGCTATTTTCTTTGAAAGAAAAGAAAATGGGGAGACAGGAAAGTGGTGAAAAAGGGGTCACAAAGGTTCATAGGTTCATAGGTTTATACTAGGCTATCTGCTCTAAGGCATTTATAAGCCTAGCCCAAAGTTTTGTGGCTTACGCCACCCCTTATGTTAAAAAATACTGTGCCCATTAGTTTGTTGTGCCTCTGTCCAGCAGTGACACAGAGATGATTCCCGGGGTAAACCTACGATCTCCCATCCACCGGTCAAGATTTCTCTTGAACAGAGCCAGCGAGGTGCTCTGCCTCACATGGACCGGGATTTTATTCCACAGCATAGGGAGTCTCTGGGTGACAAATCTATCCCTCCAGCATGTCCTATTTATATCCGTGCTAAGGTTTAATTCGCTTGCTCTAGTGGATCTGGTAGATTTGGATTTTTTGAGGTGGAGCATGTCCATTAATTCCGGGTTGGACATGGCCTTGTATGTCAGGCACAGTTCACCTCTGAGCAGGCGGTATGCGACTGAATAGAGCTGGAGTTTCTTCAGTCTGGCAGCATATGACAGATTTTGGAGTCCCTTTATCCTTTTGGTGAAGAACTTTTGGGGTGTCTCCAATTGCTGAAGGTGTCGGGTGAGATACATCCCGAATGGGGCATTGTACTCGATCATTGGTCTGATAAGTGAAGAGTACAGGGGAACAATGACCTCACTTGATCTGGATGTGAATCCCTTCATGATCAGGTGGGCAATGTAGAAGGTCTTTCTAACCACTTTAGCAATGTGAGTGTCAAAAGAAGAGTAAGACAGTAGGGAAACAAGCTTGGGATGTGCAGGAGGGATGTAGGTAATGCCCATAGCCGCCCATTTCTTCATCAGCAACAGCTGTGCATATGTATGTAATTTGGTGTGACATTTGAAATCTTCCACCCCTGAGAGAGGTGTCAGGACAACAATAATACTTGTTGTACAGCCAATTGTAATTGATAGGTTCCATGTCCAGCAGACATGTGTGCGGAATGGGCAGCTATGTATGGGGCGTAATTTTTTTGTGGGTACAGAGCGCCCTTTTTTTTTTTTTTTTTTTTTTTCAGGTGAGAGTGGTATGTCAGGTGAAGGAAGTCGGTACACCTTGGGAGGTAGGTTGGGTAGGTAAACAGACAAGACAAACAAGATGCATACAGGGGCGGTGTATGACATGTGTGGGGGGGTTACACAATTGACGGGGACGGAGGTTTGGATATCCAGAGCCCATGAGCCCACAGATGGCAACAGTGGAACTGATATCCCCACCCATAGGCAGTTGCCACTGTTCCTTCACTGTCCAGGACGGGGCTGTGCTGGAGGCTGTGTAGGCGGGGCAACAGGCATGCCCGTTAGTTGCACCACCCATGCCTCGAGCTGGCGTAGGGGCTCAAGAACAGAGTCCCGAATCTCCCTATGCACCACAGTCCGGACGCTATGGAGGGTGAGTGGTGGTTCTCCTCTGGCCACACTTGCAGAGGGGGGCCGAGCCCCATCCTCTGCAGTGCTTCCACCCACAGGTGGCACAGGGCCACCGGAGGAGGGTCCGGACTCGGCACTAGTGCCATGTGCACTCGCCAGCTGAGGTGGTGTCCACTGGAACCTGCCTTCCCTGTCATCCTATGTTTTGCATTATGTCATGACAGTTTGGGTTAGTGACATATAATACCATTCACAATTAGTTGTAACAGCATGCATTAGTATTCCCATTAACCAAACACCCAGATATTCACACCATTGAACAGCGTGCATAACACATGCATAATTTGAACAGAAATACACAGTCCAACAACATGCAGGGTTAATTGATGGCAATAGGCCATCAGGTGCGGATGTATGAACAGGGCAGATGCATCAACAGACATGCAGATATATATGACCAAACAGGACAAATGTCCAGGGGTGTTAATTGTGATTGCACATACCATTTTCACGTGGAATGGGTTATATGTGGTTATAGGGTGGGGTAAAGAAAGTAATATTAACACCTTTGAATAACAATACATATGCTGTACATTTCTAATAGCTACAGTTATATACACACTACTGTTCTAACTACAGTTTCCTATATGATAACTATTTCAACTTGGTGATAGGACTGTTACTGCAATATCAATATACATTTTAGTGTTCTTCATACACATTCATATCTAGCTTTGTTCAGCTACATCATCTTGCTACATTTGCTTTATATAGATGTAGACAAGTGTGGATGTTTGGTATATCAGACAATCATCCTATCTGCATATTTCAGACTGAGAGCAACATATCCAGATTTTGGGATACACATTCCACATGCAGCAACACTTTGAACAGATTTCGCTGTTTGGTTTTAAATCTCACATGCATTTCATTCTGTCTTGACTGCAGTATACTTTATTCAGGAGTTATTACTACTGTATTGCTGGATTCATGACACTTTCTCACACTCTCTTGCTTTCATTTTACTATTCAGGATGGTACTTACTTCTAAGCTTTATTGACATGTTTTACCTGTAGTTATTACAATCCTTTCCAGCAGTCTCACTTCTGTCATGTTTCAGTATTTCCACAGGGATATATTTCACACATTTGATTTCATCATCTTCTGCAGCTATACTTCTCAGCCTGCTGCAGGTTGTGTACTATTTTCTTACAGGTAGGGCATTTTTATTTCAGAATATATGTCAGACAGTTTCATTTTTCGGTTTAACTTACAGGCTGAAATACACTTTTGTAATCAAGCAAGACTTGCAGACACTTTCACACTGTTACTTGCAGATTTTATTCCTTACTGACTACACTGCACTCTTTTGCTGACTGTCATACTTTTATATTTCTTTATGCTTACTGGTAGTGGATTACTGACCTGCCTGGTGGCGCAACCGCACCAGCCTATCGCCATAGGCTCTGCGGTTTGCAGAACAGGCACCTGCAGCTGTAATATAAATGAAGTAATATTGGAATACACATCTCCATAATATCAGCTAGTTTAATTTCTTACATACATAATTAAATGTTACTTACTCAGTAGTGAGGCATTGGGTGTTTGCTGGGCCTCCTGGATCCAAAGGTTCAGTTGGTCCTGCTTGCGTCTCTTCAGGTCTGCATGGTGGTGACGGACGTGCTCACCAGTCCTTGGAATCCCTGTGGCACTGGTGAGATCATGAGCCAACCAGTCCCACGCCTCGGCCCTGTATGCTCCCCAGAGGACCTGGCCCTGCATGAGTTGGGCCTCATGATTATGGACTAGGAGCCAGACCATGTACCTGGACTCCTCAACACCCCACCTCTGTGCTCGGAAGCAACTACCCTCTCCTACTCCTGTCATTCTGCCTGCAGGTCAGTTCTACAATCGTTTATGTTGTGTATTCCCGCCTATGGTGCTTATATAGTCCGTTTTTCCCGCACATATCTGTGATTGGCCATTTTGGAATTGTATCAACTTCAGTAAACCTGCATTGTCATGCTGTAGTTTGTATTCATTCCTGTATATTAGCTATTATTGCATTTTTAGGTACTGCTGTCATGGCTTAGTGGTTCTGTACCTTGACTATGGTGTATAGTATCCTGGGTTCGAACCTGGCCACTGCTTTTTATTTTTCATGACTGTCTAGACATGCTGAGGGGTGTGTCTGTGTGAAGGCAGTTTTGATACGGCTTGCTCAATGTTGCCCGTCGGTTAGCTTGTTTGCGCGGTGCGCAGCTCCGCGCAAACGGGGTACGCTGGTTTAAGCCTCATTTGGCTATCGGCATGCATATTACACTCAGCTCAGTTAGGGGCACATAGATTTAGTGTGTTAGACCCCTGCTCAGCTACGGGCACTCATTTTGCACCAGTTAAACCACTGCTCATCTACGGGCAGATGCACTCACTCTGTTAAACTGTAGCTTAGCTATGAGCACATCTGGCATTTTTTATTCTTTTGTTACCTCACATGTCTTCAATATAAATGGGCTATTTCATTACATTTTACATAAATTGTGGTATTATGTGTACATATTTGTCAGGGACTTGTTTCCTGCTTATTTTGCAAAAAAAAAATTGGTGTTGTATGGCTCGAACCATGACTGCCTGCTCTTCAGCCAACATCTCTACCGCTATGCTATTGCTTCCTGGCTTATTTTGCATATTTAGTTCTTATATGCTTTCCCACTGACTGCTAACTGTAGCTGCGCTACGGGCATGCCCGCGCAAACGAGCGCACTCACGGTTAAACATTTTTACAATTTAAAAAAATATATAAAACATGTTTATTTATATGTTTTCTGTTCATAGTCTGTGGGGGCATGTGTTGTGTTCTGTTTATTCACATTTCCGTGGACTCTGTCATGGGTGTTTACTTTGGGTACTTTTCCTCTTCTGGGGGCGTGTCCGCTTACAGGGCTCGGCCTAAGGACACGCCCCTACTGTCTTACACGGACCATGTTGGCCTTAAGTGTGATTCAGCATGCTCTCATGAATATGCAGAGCATGCTGACATCACTCCGTTTAACTGCAGCCTCCGGGTATGAGTTATAACTCTTACACGGAGTCTTCGTGAATCCTGCCCATAGTTTACCCTAGTTTTGAGCAGGAATAGAGCCATATTTTAGTTCGAAGTCTTTCAGAGTGGTTTTGAAAGATGGAATGGAGGATATTGAATTGATGGATACAGGCAAGGCGTTCCAGGCCTTAGCAACCATGTACAAGTACCGACAATGCCCAGCAGACTTGGTATGTTTGTAGACAGAGAGGAGCTTTTGGTCACTGGATTGCAATAACTGACTGGGAACATAGCTGAGTAGAATGTTTTTAGTGCTCGACAGGCAGATGGATGATGGATAATTTTATAGGTGGTAAGAAGCTCTGTGTATGTTAGTTGATGAGACAGCTCTATCAGACTTAAGCTTTTTAGTGCTGTACAATGGTGGGTTCTGAAAGGGGGTATTTGATGCAAATTTAGTAACTTTGTTATAGCATCATTCAAGTTTTAATTTTTGTGAAGCCTAGAGGTTAGTGCGGATGGGAGTACCATAAAGAAAAGTGGGGAGGAGATAAGCAATGGCAAGTGTATTTTTAGTTGCATTGGTGAGAAAGCTTTTGGCTCTGTAAAGCATCCCTAGTTTTTGATGAGTTTTTCTTATGCAGTTTTGTATATGCAGGTCGAATGTAAGATTGTCATCCAGTGTTGCTCCTAATAGTTCACTATGAGAAGTGTCTTCAGTGATTGTGTTATCAAGAGAGACAGGACTTTCATTTTTTTTTCATGAGAGAGAAATCTGGGGGGGGGGAGGGTAGTAGTTTGGTCTTTCTTGTGTTGAGCATGAGTTGTGACTTATGAAGCCATATTTCAGTGGCTGTTGATCCTTCCTGAGTAATTTTTTGGAGGTGTACTATGTTGTCAGATGTGCAAATGAGAGTGGACTCATCCATGTATTGTATTAGGGTGGCCTGTTGTATGGCTGTATAGAGGGTGTTGGTAAAAATGTTAGAAGATGGGAACAAGGATAGAGCCTTGTGGTGCACTGGTGGTGACTGGTAGGTAAGGAGAGAGTGTGGAGTGCCATTTTACTGACTGATACCTATTGGACAGATAGCTTTTGAACCACAGAAGGGTGGGCTGAGAAAGACCTTGTCAGGACACTGGAAGTAAAAGTTTGATGTGACAAACTGTATCAAAGGCTTTAGACAAGTCTAGAAACAAGTAAGAGACTTGTTTGCCTTTGTCTCTAGCTTTATTAACAGTATCTATATAGGTTAGTGGGGCAGTGATAGTACTATAGGAAGGATGGAAGTCATGTTGTGTAGGTGATGGGAGCTCTTCCTGCAGAATATAATCTAGCAATTGTTTTTGAATATATTTTTCAAGTATTTTGGCAAGGGGAGATATGATTGCTATAGGTCTATAGTTATTAATGTCTGTGGAATTTCATCCTTTGTGCAGAGGGTAATGTGTGACTTTTTTTCCAGAGAGAAGGAACGTGAGATTCCTGGATTGACCTATTTATAAGGATTGAGACAGGATAGACAATGCTATCGGCTGCTATTTTTAGGTACTCGCTTGGAAAGTCATCAGCTGAAATGTAAGAATCATCAGTCTTATGTGTGGCACACTTGATCACAGCTATTTCCTTGGGCAATAAAAATGCTTTCAACAGTTCATTAACAAAAACAGAATTTTTAATACGAGTCCCTGCTGGTGTCAGGTACCTTCTTTCACTCCAAAGTGTTCCAAAATCATGAACTGCCCCATATGCATTATGTGAGTCTGTGAAAATTCTTACTAGTTTGTCCTTTGCCAATTTGCATGCTTCAGTAATGGCTACAAGGTAGGATGCCTGAGCATGCACATTTCCATTTAGTTGTCTGGTTAAATAGTACTTGATTCTCTGTACACATGGGAAATGCTCCTACTAATGTGCCATCTTCCCTCTGAACACAGGATCCATCAACAAACAGAAGTAACTCAGAATTTGTTAATGGGGCATCTTTTAAATCAGATCTAGGAGGAAACACATGGTTAACTACAAAAGCAAAATTGTCTGGTTCTCCTTCATCCACTGTAGCAAAGACAATTCATATTTAGACAATTGTGTAGCAGATAAATATTGTGGTTTGGCTTTTAGTAACAATGCTTCTACAGAATGCGCAACTGCCAGAGAGTTAAGGCAGCTGCCATTTCTACTATGTGCACCATCATGCCACCGCTGCTGAGGGCTGCTGCTACAGGATCAAAACTGGTGCTGAAGTAAGCAATAATCTGATACCATCATTTCTATGTTGTGCCAATAATCCAAATGCTACTTTATTCCTTTCACAAAAGAATATAAAACATCTCTAAATAATGAGGTAACCCAAGAGCAGGAGGATTACCCAGTAAAGTCTTAAGATGGACAAAAGCTTGATCATGGTGCTACTCCTAGAGGAAGGGCTCAGGGATGTTTTTCTTTAGTATTTCTAAAAATGGTTTTATGAGTTCAGTATAATTGAAATCCTTTGTCAGCAGTAACATGTCAGTCCTAGAAAAGCCTTCAGCTGTTGCAGTTTGAATAGCAGTAACGCATGAAGATAAGATTGGCCATAAGCTTTCTGAAATGAGATGTCTTTCATACTGAATTTATAGTTTTTGTAACTGCAATTTTGCATTATTAATGTTAAGTCCTAATTATACTAATTTAGTTAAAAGAAAAATAGTGTCTTGACAACAGCTACAGTAAGAATTAGAGGCTAAAGGCAAATCATTTACATACTGTATTAAGCTGGATCCAAAGGAACTCTGAATTTTATCAGTTTTTTAATTTCTGTAGTGAAAAAGTAAGTGATTGAGGTAACCTTGTCCATGTATATTGCTGTTCTTTGTATGTAAAAGTAAGAAATACTGACTGGTGAATAAGAATGGAGAAGTAGGCAGGGGAAATGTTTATCATTGAAAAGATGGTAGCAGTCGGTGGGACAGAGCTTAGTATTGTAGACATGCTAAGTACTACAGGAAAAGGCTGCCCTTCTGCTGCATTAACTGCTCTTAAGTCTTGTACAAACCTATAAGTTTCCTTGTCCATTTTTTAACTGGCAAATAAGTATATTACATGGGTTTCTGGTTGGGACTATTATTCCTTGCTGGAGTAATGCAGAAATGACAGGTTCAATTCCTTTCTCTGCCTCAGTTGATAAGGGATATTATACTACCACTGATAGCTTGTCATAAGATTTTAAAATAACTCTAACCAGTTCCAAACCTTTTATGAGTCTTGTCTCATTGTCATGGATAGTTTACAGATATGGAGGAACTGTTACAAGTCCCTCCAGATCATCTATTTTAGAGGTCTGTTCTGACCTAAGTACTATGAAGAGCGTGCCATCTGTACAAATATCAGGTGAATACAGCCCCAAAGGGGAAAGTTCGATTCATCAAAGAAAACTCTGTCCAGAGTGCAGAACACAGTACATGATAATTTACCCAATAAATCTCTGCCTAAAAGATTTAAAGGGGCAGTATTGCCTACAATAAAAGTAAGCTGCTCTTTTAATGAACCTATCTGAATAGGAATATGTTTTGTTTCTGGATAATCCAAAGGAATGCCAGAGATCCCACACCCCAAACTGATTTTGTGGAGAGTGGGAGGTGTTCTCCATTTGGTAAAATGATGACCGATAGAGTTGCTCCTGTGTCAGCAGGAAAAGGAAGAGTAGAATTATGCACTGCAATATTAACAAAGGGACCTTCTTGGTCCTCTGATACCAAAGGAAACAACTGTGTCTCCTGTTCATGGCTGTCCTAATGATCTTCCTGCCAAGAGATACTCCAAGTAGGATGTTGTCTTTCTGCTTTTGTGGGGCTTGGACATTGGGATGAGTGGTAGGCTGAAAAGATGGGGCTATTTGTTGAAGGAAAGGACACTTACTATGCCAGTGTCCACTCAGGCCACAATTAAAGCAAGGGCTAATACGTGACCCATTCTGCTGGGTCTGAGGTGGAGTAGGGGGTAAAAGTTTTGTGGCTATTGCCCTGGGGCTTGTTGTGGAAAGAACCTAAATCTAACGCTACCTTCTCAATTTCTCCTCCCCTGTCCCTTTCATGTGAATCAGCATTGAATTTTTCAAGTTGAACATCTACAAATTTTTCTGCTGTTCTTTTTTCTCCTTGACTATGTTGTCTGTCACATACTGTTACTAACTGACAATTTCATGAATACTTAAACTAGGCCATTTGAGACAAATGTTTTAATTTGATCTTGTATTGCTGGTGGTAACCCTTCTATGAATGCTGCTGACAGTTCACTGCCTGACGCTCCTTCTGTAGGTTTTGGATGCCTTGAGAAAGCCTTGAATGCATCTATCATGCATTGTAAACATGCACCAATAGATTTGTTCTCTTTATGTACAATTGCTTTAATTCTTGTCCGGATAGTTGTTGGAGAACATGCTTCTGTGATTACCTTCAGTATATTGCCTTTTGCTGATAGGAATCCTTTGTCTGTGTGTTTTAGAATATTATCTTCTATAGCTGAATTTTCCCATATTTTTCTAAAAATACCTGTTGGAGTGGAAGCTTTTAACCCGGCCACAAGTTTTCAATTGTAGGGTTTTGTAACTGTATGTCTTAAATTTTTTAGCATATTTAGCTGAATGTGTTTGGATAGGAGGGAGAGAATCTACATTTAAAATCTACTGCAGCCCACAGGTGTACTATTCTTATGGTATGTTTGGCATCATTGTCCCACACTGCTACAGGGTTAGGTACCTCCCTCAAAGGGTGAATTTTGTGTATTAGATGGTGTGTTGGTGATGAGCGTGTCATCATCAGAGGATGAATAAGAAGTTGGTGCATCCTCGGAGCCTTGCTTGGGAGGTGGTTTCCACCTATATTCTTCTCCATCAATGATTATTGGAACCTGTGTAACTAGCTTTTTAATCATTTTTAAAGTACTTGTCTAAAAAGGGGTGCTTTTATTACCAAATAATTTTAACTTGTCTATATGTTTTGTCCCAGACAAGTGCTTGTGTTTTGGATGTAACTGCCTACCCCATTTTTTCATTCGCATTAACATTTGATCAGACTGTGAAACAGCATGTTGATGTTGTTGCCGCCAGCATCTAGTGTCCTTTGGGATGGGCAAAAATATTGGAAGTCACTTGGAAAGTATCAGGAGAAACAGTAGGGAGGCTGTCTTCAAATCATTCTCCTACCTACTCACCCAGAGACGGAGGGATATCTGCTTCATAGGAAGCAGAATGGTGATAAGGAGGAGGAAGAGCTGAAGGAATCGGGATAGTCATCTTCAGAAGAATCCAGTTGAGTTATTTTCAGTTTTTCTCATTGTTTTAAAAGGTAAACTCCCCAGGTACCAAGAGATTTATCTACTGCATATTTCTGTAACGTATTTCCTGTTCTTTTTGCTGCCCGCAGTTGTGCTTTCAATCTAGCAAAAATTATATTTTAGACTTCTAATTACAGATTTTTTCCTTATTTTTCAATTCTTCTTGCCAGTTATTAAAAGCTGACCAACAAGAGGCAGGTACTTTGTTTCCTTTTTGTTTAAGCTCATTTTTAAGATTTTCTAAAATAACCTTATCAGAAGTTCCACCCTCAAGGAACTGGAGTAAACCATCATTTTTAATGAGCTCAGAAAACTTTACCAAATCATTACAGCTGTCTTGTTCATATTTATTAAACATATAGCTGGCTGCTGTGACAAACTCTGGCCCTTTCAATACCTCCACACTTGCACCCCTTGCAATTTCAATACAATAATCCACAAAAAGCCAAGAAATACATGGAAATGGAACAGAAATCCATGCAAAGAACAAACAACTGACCAGGAAACCAAAGATCACAGCAAATGAATCCAACAATGGTAGAAACTACTCCAGTTCGCAGTTGTTGTGGAGAGAAACAGTCCTTCATTGGTAAAACCACTGCAATTCACGGTTGAGCACTTTCGTCTAAACATAGACCTCTTCAGAACCATGAAAACTCCTCTAAACTCTGAATTTAAAAGCTCAGAGAAGTAAAACCACACCCCCAGGAGCTGTCAATCAATAGGCAAGCTGAACAAATCCCAGGAAAGTTCTTAAAGGTGTACACACACCAAAAACACTTGCCACATAAAACCAATCAAGCTGAATAAATCCCAAGAAAGTTCTTAAAGGTGTACAAACACCAAAAACATGTCACATAGAACCAAGTATAAATGACTAAAAACAAATTTAGAATGTCAAAATACTACAGAAAGACATTACAATTTTAAAAATTTGCTCAGACTATGTTTGCTTTTCTTTTAATTTCTCTAGCAATGGAAATATAGCATTCATTCCAGGTGGATTTGCTACGTCTAAAGCCAGCTGCCAATACAGCTCACGGTGTAGAAGTCTGTTTTCCCAATCACCAACAATGGCACCTGTTTAACTCCCAAAAAAGCGAACTTCTTAAAATTGGAACACGTGCAAGCATGCCTAGTCAAAGTACTCTTCAAGTCACTTTTGGATATACTATAATAGTGTTGGTATATCCTTTTGTTGAGTGCATTTTTAGTCTTACCAGTATAGAAGGCAGGGCATGACATACATTTTACCAAGTAGACTAACCTTTCTGATTGGCAGTTGAACTTACCACAGATATTCATACACCTAATTTTTTTTATATTAAGTCACCTTCATAGCTGGTTTCAATTTTGGCAACATCCACATTTTTTCATAGTCCAAGAGTCACTTTGTCTGGAAACAATTGGTTTCGCCAATAGCCATTTTATGTTAGGCTTGTTCTTAAAGATGATTGAAGGGAAATCAGGACGATTTTGTTTGAGTCCCTCATCACAGTGTAAGAAGGCCTAATTTCTCCACACCACTTTTTAGATGTCTTTAGGGTCCAATGAGTAATGTAAAACCATATTGATGTGGCCAAAAGTGTCCTTACTTGTATTTGTCTTGTTGTTCAACTTAATATTATCAAGGCCATACTTAATAATAGGTGCATATCTATTGTATCTGTCTTCCCACACATCTTTCTGAAGATTATCAAGAAGAGTTTCAGGATACCCTCTTTCCAAAAACATAGATCTGAGGTTGTCAGACTGTAACAATTATCGTCAGATGTCAAGCAAGAAATCCTGATAAATTGGCTTTTCACAATCCCCTTCTTTTGATGGAAAGGGTGACAGCTGGTGTACAACAAAAAAAATGACATAAGGTGGGTTTCCTATAAATAGGTGTGTCTATACCACCATTCTGGACCTTCTTGATTTTGATGTCCAAGTAGGGGATCTAAGCTGGATCAGCATGGTGGGTAAATCTTAAAAAAGTGGTACTAGACTGCAGTTCATCCATAAAAGTATCCAATTTTGTCTCTGTGCCTGACCAAAGGATCAGCAAATCATCCAAATAGAGAAAATACCCCACACATTTTTTTAATAAAGGGAGCTTGAACAAAGTCATAAGTTCCCATCTCAGCAAGATGATGTTTGCAAAGGTGGGGGCACATGCGGCCCCCATTGCTACACCTTTCAGCTGTTTGTAAAATTAAAAAAATATTGTTTAATACAATCTCCATGAAATCACAAACTAGTGTGGTGTCTAAAAGTGTAAGAGAACCATACTGTGTCACCATTTCACCCAACCATAATAGACCTTCGTCATGGGGAATCACGGTGTATAAACTCTGGATGTCACAAGTCACAAGAAGACATTCACTACACAATCCAATTTTCTGAAGTTTGTCTTAAAGTTCCCAGGAATCATGGACAATGTGTTGAAAAACTTGAACAAGGTGTTTCAACTTGTAGTCTATGAACTTGGCCATTGGCTCCATGACTGAACCACCAGCAGTGACAATAGGATGTATGGATGGGTCCAACACATTTGAATGAATTTTTGGGATGCCAAAAATGTTCAGAATTGTAGGTTTTTGCACTAAAAGATAATTGTACAGGCCTTGAGGTATAGTATCAAATAACAATAGTTCATCCAAGAACACTTTGCTTGCCCTGTAAGCAATGTTGATCTCATTGATAGAAACTGTACAATACACCTCCTTATCATTCAGTCTATAAATTCAACTTGTGTAGTCCAGCCAGTCCATAATAACTAATCCACCTCCCTTATCATGTTTCATGCACCTGATGCTCCTGTTGTTAATGATACTGTTTAGAATATCCCTGTCAGCCTTAGAAAGATTATACAATATCTTCCTGTTGCTTCCATTAAATTATTCTCTAATTTCTTTCTCACAAGAGTTTTCAAAAATTTGTATGACAGGGTGCAGAGTGTGTGTGTGTGTGTGTGTGTGTGTGTGTGTGTGTGTGTGTGTGTGTGTGTGTGTGTGTGTGTGTGTGTGTGTGTGTGTGTGTATGTGGGGGGTGTAGCCAAATTCATCCTCCTAAACTTGTTCAAAGATGAATCAGATTCAACAACAGTACATGAAAGTTGAGTCTACGTGTAAAACATTTTAAGTCAAGTATGGTGTCCACCATGTTGGCCTGGGATGCTGGTATAAAATTGAATCCTTTAAGGAAAAGGTTGTGATGTGCAGGGCCTATGTTTAAGTCTGAAAAATGATACATATTGAAACCAAAGAAATAAGTAATATTCACCGTAACTGTACATGGGTATGAAGGAAAAACACTGTCATTGAAAAACAGACTTCTACATCATGAGATGTACTGGCAGCTGGCTTTAGATGCAGCAAATCCACCTGGAGTGAATGACTATATTTCAATTGCTAGTGAACTTAAAAGAAAAGCCAATGTAGTTTGAGCAAAAATTTAAAAACTGCTATGCCTTTCTGTAGTATTTTGACATTCTAAATTTGTTCTTAGTCATTTATACTTGGTTCTATGTGACGTGTTTTTGGTGTTTGTACACCTTTTAGAACTTTCTTGGGATTTATTCAGCTTGCCTATTGATTGACAGTTCCTGGAGGTGTGGTTTTATTTCTCTGAGCTTTTAAATTCAGAGTTTAGAAGAGTGTTCATGGTTTTGAAGAAGTCTATGTTGGATTCATTTGCTGTGGTCTTTGGCTTCCTGATCAGTTGTTTGTTAATTTCAAAACAATGGTAATATTACCCATTCATTAAAACCCACACTCATACAATATATAATGATATGCAAGTATGATTAAAACTCATTCTCCTACATCTCTGAATAAACTCACTCTAATACAAAAAATATATCTTTTGTGATTAAAATCCACTTTCATATGAAATATATGTACTTTAACTCACTCTCACACAATTTTAACCTGCTGTCATACAATTTAACCCACTCTCATACAAAATCACTAGACTACTGAAAAATTGTATAACAAAAAGTTTACCAGTAGAAACTTCTAACTCTGCTGAAGGTAGAAAAATATAATTATGTGCTAACACACCAGAGATACTCCAGACAGAAGACCTGTCAAGAATATTTCCAAAAGTTAATTTTTGCTGCAAGAACTTACAACTGGCTCAAAATCCAAGAGTTCTCCACATCAAACTGTTACAGTAATAAGTTCAGCAGAGTAGAATAATCTCCTTTATTGCAAAGAACACATATACATGGGAGACTAAGCAATCAAGGTCTTGTCTCCTCAATCACAGGAAACTACTGTATACTGTAAATGCTTCTAGGGAGAATATTTTGTATCTGTTAAACTATAGCCACTGACCAATTAAAACTAAACACCTTAAAATTGTTCTGCTTACTAAGAATCTGCAGACCCCTTACCTCTGCCTTTCGTTATTAGGCACAAGTTCCGATCTTCCACATTGGAACTTTCTACACTGCTGATGTTCACATCGACAATAACAGAAAACTGAAGACAGACCCAGGCTGTCAGGATTCATCATGAAACAAGATTGATTCTAAAACCAGAAAATGTGTACACACTAAATATTTTCCCTGCCTTACAATTCTCCCTTCACAACTGCGGTGGTGGTGCTGCGGTAGAGTTGTTGCCTCACAGTTAGACGTTGCCCATTCGATTCTCAGTTAGAGCGTCTTCTGTGTAGCGACATGCGTGAATGGGCATTCCTTCATTGAAGGTTGTGCGTTAGGCCCGGCAAGCAAGTACGTAAAAATCTACTGCCAATCATTTGTGGACCGGAGTTCCGCTGTGGCGACCCCTAACCGGGAAAAGCCAAAAGACACAAACAAACAATTCTCCTTTCACAACAGACTGCATCATTTCTGTTCTCTTTCTTATGTCATATCATGTATTTGCATGAGAAATGATGCAAAATGTTTATAGGTTTGCAAGATAAGGTAAAAACCTATAATAATGATTCAGTATCCCCAAATACACTTTCAGTTCTGTAGCAATTATAGACAAAACTTCCAAACTGACATTTAAGTCTCAGTATGCTATAAATCATACAGTTCATCTATATGCCCTAAGTGTTACACTTAAAACAAATAAATAAATAAAAAACAAAGCAAAACAAAAAAAAAAAAAAAGCATGTGTCTATTTTAAGATGCAGACTTGCATCCCTCAGATTTTTGCTCACTTCATCTAAATTCCACAAATGCTTCTCTGGTGTAGCCAACATAACTGTGATACCTTTAGCTATAAACAAAAATATATTACTGTATATCACAGGACATGTGCATTATATTCAGCGCATAGTTCTAGATATTTAAAACCAGTGTATGTAATTATACTAGTTATCTACATTAAATGCATCATAAAATCATCCAGTTAACAGATATAGTTCATGTAAGATTGGAACCGGTATTAACAAGCAGGAAACTTAGGAAGAAAGTAACATGAACTTTATCTGTTCATTTCTTTTTGACACTTTGTTACATGTTTTTAGTTGTTTTTAAGTAGGTTCATGGCAATATGGTTGCCTACATTTTAAATGGTTTGTTCCTTAAAATTTTTAAGTGCTTGCACACCTTTTTATGTTGATTGGATGATTTTATGATGTGTTCTTTTTAAAAATGGGTGTGTTTTCTAAGAATAAATTCATTTTGGTCTGAAGAAGCAACCAGGATAGGTTGCGAAAGAGCTCACCTTTGTAATGAAGCTCTTGTGGAATATTTTACTTGGAATTTTACTTGCTTTCGTGCCTCCATGGTGTATTAGCGATTGGAACTTTTTGTTTTCACTTGAACTGTTTGTGGTATTTGTTCCAACACTTTAACAGCAGGGCTTTCTCTCTTTTAATACTAGAATATGTTTATACATTATTCATTGTGTGCATATGCTGCCGTTGGTTAGATCAATTTTGAATAGTACTTCTAAATATCATAGAGCATTATTTATACTGAGACAAAAATAGTTGTATTCAGGGTCTCATATTCAGTTATGATAGAATGATTATACATAACTAGATTAGAAAAGGTATGCAGCAGATAATCCATGCATCATATTTAGGCATAGTTATATGCAAAGAGAAAATGAGAGAGTTTCTCTGTTAGCGAAATATGCCCAAACAGATAATAGAGACTCGTTAGATATGCCGAAAGTTCCATAATCTTAATTTAAAAGGAGAGCTACTTTTATAATATATCAGAGTTGCCTTGCAACAAATTTGGAATAGATCCATGTTAGTTTAGAGATTATCAGTTTTTGATTTCTGTTGACTATTTCTTTAATTTCCCAAAGGTAGTTAAACTGAAAAAATAGAAGTACCACAATAGCTGTAGTAAAAAAAAACATTTTTTTGTATTTTTGCTAGATACAGACTTTAAGAGACTGTCATTTCACATAATGGTAAGCATTTCAGCAGTAAAGAATTTGAAGTTTTTCTTGAGATAGGGAGATTAAACATATCACATGTAGTCCACGATATCCATAGAGCAATGGTCAGGTAGAAAGGATGATGCAAAGAGCCCAAAACCTGATCAAAAATGTATTAACAGTGACAAAACAGACGTCTATGTATCTATTCTGAAATACAGAAACACACTACTTCAAAGAATGTACCATTTGCAAACACAGCTAATCAGAGGTACATTCCTTACTGTTACTTCTCTGTTAATCCTAGAACATAAGAGTAATGCTGTACAGTTACTACGAGGAAATTAGCAAAGACAGAACACATATTATGACAAAGCAAATAGATTTTTGACTAATTTGCAGAAAGGAAATAAGGTAAGCTTACATATTCTAAAAAAGTTTTTGAAGATCAGTCAAAAGCTGTATTATTCATCAGACTGAAGAACTAAGTTCTTATTTATGAAGATCAGTCAAAAGCCATTGTAAATGGTAATATTAAAGAACCATGTTCTTATTTTAAGGTTAGAATCAACAAGTCTACACAGTACAGTGAAGACATTTAGTTAAGATATAGAATCTTCATACTGCAGATAAGAGTATAGCTTAAGATTTGTGTTTTACAAATGTTGCACTGTGCTCTGTATTGGGTCTTGGAAATATTTGAAGACTTATCTAAGTAACCTTGTCTGTATGTATGACCTCATTTGTCTGCTCATTGCTTTCTTTTTTTTCATTCTCTCACATTTTCTTATATCTTGGCATTTATTTTCTTACAGCTATGTTACTGTTTTCGCTCATTATACAACAATGGCCCTACTGGAAGATCAATAAATTATACAGAAAGTTTTCTATTTTATAAACATAGAGATTAACATGTTGCTAATTTCCTATATTATCTAATTTTCACTGTTTACTTTCTATGTTGTTTATTACATTTTTTTTATTTTCTTACAACTGTTGTACTTTTTTTGCTCTTGTTTTCATTCTGTATTAGATGCTATAGTTACAGTGTATTGCATAGTAGTGGGACAGTAAGCCTTGAAGGTCAAATCTATGTAAGCACTTTTCATAGACGTATAGCAGCATCATTCCCGGGCAGTTGTTTGTTACTTCTGAACATTCCAAAGCCAGTTTACACAAAGGGCAGGATTCACGAAGGCTTGCACGGAGTGTAAGAGATGTGCAACACTCCATGTAAGCCTCGCGATCCAGGAACAGCCCTAAACTCCGTGTAAGAGACCAGCTAAAATGTCTCTTTCACTGACTGGGCGTGGACATGCTAAATACCTCACTTGCAGCTGAAAGGTATGCAAATGAGGTATATTAGCGATCCACGAAGCAGAAACCAGTCAGTGTAAGAGACGTTTTAGCTGCAGAAATGTACTCAGTTGACAACTGAGTGCGTTTCTGCAAATTCCACAATGGAGCCATATCAGCTCCAAAAAAAGGGTGCATATGACTCAGGCAGCATGCCAATGGCCAAATATGTGGCCATTGGCAAGATAACCCGATGCAAAAATATTAAAAATATAATGATCGCCGATGTTTAGACCCAGCGCAGCCCCGCACAAATGGGCTGCGCTGTATAAAACCATAAAAAAGAAGGTTATAAACCCACAAATGTGGGTTTCATGCAATACATGGAATGACAATGCAGGGACCAGCAGACCAAAAACAACATGGCCACCGTGTAGTGGTTGCTAAGGGGGGAAACTGAGTCTAAGACATGTAACTAAGAATTAGTAGGCAATCTCATGTAAATGAGGGTTAGGATACTGAATCTCACAGTCACATAGCAAATGAGCACAGTCTGAGTAGTGTAAGAGATACATAAGGGGGAGGAATAGAGTAGGAGATAGGTGACATCGCAGGGGGGAATGGTAGAAAGAAATGCAGTTCATTGGAGGTCAGTGTAACATGACAGATGACAGACACAGATCATGGAAAGAGGTGTGCCACTAGATAAGTCAGGGAAAGTCAAGAAATGGAAGGTGTACACTGTTACTTACACCAAAGTTTCTTGCTGGGCGTGCATGCGCACGTGTGCATGCCATGAAGCGCGAGTAGGGCAGTGTGCGCATGTGTAAGGCAGACTGAGCATGGGGGAGCGTGTTGGTAGATGTTAACACTGTTTGCGCTGGTGTGCACGTGTGTAGGGCAGGCTGAGTATGTTGGAGGCTGTTGGCAGACGTGTAACAGTGTTTGCGCGGGTGTACGCGTGTTTTAACCCGAATAAGTAGATTCTGAACCATGTAAGCACGTGTGCGTTCATGTAAGCCACTGTGAGCATGTTTCTGATGGTATGCACTTTGCTACCCCCTGAGGAAACAGAAAGGAAAAAGGAAGCAACAGAATTAATAGGAAGCTAGCATGGATAACTGCTGAAGCTAGCATGTGAAAACAATTAGAAGCAGGCAATTACACAGGCAGAATAGTAGCCCAGCCCAGCACTTAAAACTCTGCAAACAGTAGTGCAGGATGTTTCTTCTAAGAGACACTGCAAGACAGGAGTAAGCTAATAGAAGTGAAAACTGAAAAAGCTTCACTCAGAGCAGAAATGTTAGGGGCTGCCATAGCTGTCATAATGAGACATAGGCGACTTGCTTAGTGTGGTGACAATGCAGATGGTGCCAGACAACCCACAGTGAGGAGATGGAGAAGAGTGTACAGGCCCAGGGTCACCTACCACGGGTTACATGAGCTGGAGATAGTAGAGCGCTATAGAGTGGACATAGAGCTCCTGCAGCAAATTGTTGAGCTGTGCAGGCCACGCCTCACACACAGAACTAACAGAGGGGAACCCATCCCAGTGGAAACTAAGGTATGTGTCGGCCTAAGAATACTAGCAACAGGTACCTTCCAGAGACCAACTGGCGATATAATGGGGATATCACAGGCATCAGCCTCCAGGGTACTGAACCAGTTCCTGGATGCCATGTCAGCACATGTTGGAGATCATGTATATTTCCCCAATGCCCGTGAGGTATTGGCCAGCAATATGCGTCTCTTCCAGCAAATAGCGGAATACCCTGAGGTAGTGGGTGCAATAGACTGCACGCACATACGCATCAAAGCACCAGCCGGTGAGCGGGGTAGGGCCTACATTAACCGCAAGGGCTTCCCCTCCATCAACTGCCAGGTCATGTGTGATGCCCAGGGCATAATAATGAATGTGTGTGCTGGCTGCCCTGGGAGTTACCACGATTCCCACATCTGGCATTTGACACAGCTGTACCAGACATTTGCCAATGGGGACATCCCACACGGACACTTAGTGGGGGATGCAGGTTATGCACTGGAGCCGTGGCTGATGACACCCATCAGAAACGCACACACACCTGAACAGGAACGCCATAATGAGGCGCACGCACAAACACGTAATGTAATAGAGCGTGTGTTTGGGCTGCTCAAGTCACGGTTCCAGTGTCTGGACACATCTGGTGGAGCCTTGTACACACCAACTACATGTACCCAAATTGTCATGGTATGTGCTATGCTACATAATATGATCTTGCGAAAACAGCTGCAGCAGGACCAGCATAGGCCTGGGCCAAACAGCCCCCCACCATTGCCAAGGCCATCACAGGCAGAGTGTGACTCGGAGGAGGAACAACCTGAGCCTGCCCCAGTAGGCAGAAGGAGGCATGCCCAGTATGCTCTGGCCTTGGCAAAGAGGCAACGCATAGCACATACACTGGCTCAGTAGGAACCCTGGGAATGATACCCCCTCTGACTCACTCAAATAATAACATGGATGCCTAAAATGACATGACCTGGTCACAAACATGTACAGGGAAGTGTAATATGCGCATCCAACAGAGGCAGCCCTGCAGCACCACCTGAGGCATGAATGCCATGTGTTAAGTAATGTAACACCATGTACTATATGCACACCTGAGCACCCTGACTAACATCCACCCTCACCAAGCATGAAGACACAAAATGATGATGGGATGATCAAGTGCAATAACTGGCTGAAGTAATGCAGTTAGTCAAAGGGGAGCCAATGTGTTTCAGGCTGGGAAGATATGCGGAGCATGACATGATGCACCACCTGCTAGGGGTGGCATGCACCTATCATGCCATGCCCCATGGATGCTGGCAAAGGCTGTCAGTACCCACAGCATGCCCTGAATAGGTAAGTCTCAAAACACAAACCCACCTTCATAGGTTCCACAAGGGATAGGAACCTAGATGTAATGCTACCCAATGCCAGAAGTCTAAACAGCAAGATGTGTGCAGTGTAAACGCACACAGTATGGAGAATGTAGATACCAGTCCTGTAATAGAGAACTGGGTCAAGGCTCACATCAGCACCCTAACACTACCAGGTCACACCTCATACTGTGCTGTACAGCTGCAAAACATGGAACAAGCTACAAAAGGAGGGTGACTAGCAATAAATGTCAAGGATAACCACACCCCCATGTTGGTACCACAACAAGAAGCAGCATGGATTAGCCATGGTCAAATACCAATGGCTAAAACCGCCTCCCAGTATATAGCCTGCTGCAGACTATTGTCCTAATACCAGGAACTGCACCTGGCCTATGTTGGAATACATGAATATATCAAGCCCCCCAAACCACATTATATTGCTTGACTGAAAATACCCAGACATACACTGGGAGCATTATACCAGCATCAACACAGTAGGAGAAAAGTTCCCAGAATCCATAAACCAAAATGCCCAGGAACAATGTACCACTCCCACAAGAGGGGTAAGCATACTGGATGTGATAATCAGCAACATGTGTACTGGATGGCAAGATGAGAAGTGTACCCCTCACCGGTAAGACCAGACCATAGAGTAATCACACTGGATATACACATCCTGACCCCAGTCCCTGGCCAGAATACCACAGTGAAAAACATGTGTAAAGCATAGGTTGCAGCCCTCCAAACTGATGTTGAATCCACGAAAGGCCCTGTGCAAGTGCGGAATATGGGACACACCACAGAACATGTTATACAGGCATTCCATGAACACAGCCAGGAATGCTTGGAGTATGCAATCACAAATAACAACAACACACAATGCCATACACGCAGGCATCTGGCATGCTGGACTCCAGCCATTACCAAACCATGCAAGAGAATGAGGAAGCTACCACATGATAGAGCAAACATAAAAAGGGAAGTAATCACTGACCAGTAGTATGGCAAGAACATATGTCCACACATACAATCCACTAAGTCCAGCCACAACAAGTAGAATCTGTAAATCCAGAGGCAATGTGACACCAGTCCCAAGTACACAGACAACCACAACACCCCCCAATAAATACAAATATATGTGATAGATGCAACCATGTATCCAAACCAGAGGTTGAGCTCCACCAACTCAGTACTGTCAAAACTAGTCAGGAGGAGAAGGTAACCACATACACCACAAACCCAGTCCCACATAGACCTACCACAACTGTAAACCAAACACACAAACACAGACAAATATACCAGGAGGCCTTAATTACAAACACACCACACCAACAGAAGCCGCCAAAGCAGATCACAAGCAACCACAACCTTCAAACATAGCACATGCAATGAATAGTATGCAAAGCTGGTGTGCCAAACAGTCACAGGCCAGAAGGAGAAACAACATGCCTGATACAGTTGTAATAGGTGTCTGTATAGGCAGACACACTGCTGTCTCACTCACCAGACTGAACAAGGGAAAGGGTAGAGTAAGCTGCCTGTAGGCTGCCACAAAATGCCACATAACACAAGTACACAGGTCACCCCAAAGCAAGCAGAAATATGATGCACTCAATGTCCATGCTGGTGTGAATTACCTGAGATGTACCTCCCTGGTCAACATGAAAAGAGACATGGATTATCCCTCTGAGTATGTACCCCAGGCCGGTATGACACTGGCTGTGTGCAGCATCCAACCCTCACCAAGAATGATGCCACAGTACAAACACAGAATGCTCATGTTTAACAGCTGGCACAGTTACAGCTGTCAGTTCAAGAGGGTCTAATGTCTGTCTGCTTGAGATGTCAAGCATGACAAGCCATCCTGCTGTTCCAGGGATGGCTTGCACCTGTTACCCCTGTGCATCTGGATACTGGATAAGGCCTTTGCCGCCTCCATAGAGCCGTATGTAGGCAAGGCCAAAAAGACTACCCACCACCATAGAAAACATAAGTGGTAGGAAACATAAGGGTAATGCTGACCAATGCCACATGTGTAAACTGCAATATGCATGCCCCTGAGGCACTTCCCATTATGGAGAACATCGATGTCTGTGCAGTGACAGAAGCCTGCTGCAAGCCTAGTGATAGCACACCAGCACTACTAGGTTATACCACATATCATGTGTTATGGCCCCAACACCTGCACCAAAACATCAAAGGAAGGGGAGTATCCATATGCAGCACAGACACCCATATGGCCAGGTAACTGACAATGCACAAAGCAGTGGAGACCACCCATGTGCACCTAAGTGTAGTCCAAACTGCTGTACAGTCTGTAGCATGCGACAGACCACACTCTCACACACAAGAACTCCACCCAGACATCCTGAAGACACTGGACAGTATGAATGTCCCACCAAATACCAGACAAGGTACACACAAATTACCACATAGGTGGCAAACCATTATGTATGCAAGGAGTAATCAGGGACCTAGGGACACAGGTCGACAGTAATCTGTCATGTGACACTCACAATGCCAATGCGGCTAGGAAGATTGTCGATATTGGACACCGTATCATGAAAGGATTCACATCTACATCAACAGAGGTCACTGTGCCACTGCACTGTTCCCTTATCAGACCCATAATCTAGTACAATGACCCATATGGGATGTACCATACGTGACACCTGCAGCGGTTCGGAAGACCTCATAGTTACCCCACCAACAGGATAAAGGGTGTGAAATATATGTCATATGCTACCTGGATGTAGACACCCCAGCTGAATGCAGTCACAGACTGCCTACACAGAGGCATTGTATGTCTGTTGTACAAGGCCATGTCCAACACAGGAGTAATGGAAATGCTCCACCACAGGAAGTCAAAGCCATTGGAGCTGTGAGAGTGACAGATGTCAGCCTCAACACATAATGAAATAAGATGTGCTGGAGGGATAGATACATAACCCAGAGGCTCCCCACACCCAGAAACAGGATCCCAATCCATGTTAGGCAGAGCCCCTCACTGACACCCCTCAACAGGAATATTGCCAAGTGGATGGATGATCGTACATGTATACTGGGGGTCCTCACTGTGTCACGACCAGACAGAGGCACAGTGAAGAAATGCATAAATGGCCATAATAGAACATAGCAAGGGGTGGCGAAAGACACACACACTCTGGCTAGGCTTACTAATGGCCTAGGGTGTATAGCCTAGTATGAACCCATAAACCTATGAAGATACAAAACGTACAGGACACTAAGGATAATCACAAGGCTTACCCAACTGATGGTAGGAACCATGTTGGGCATCCACAGATATGCTCCGAATCACACAGATATTGCAAACAACATACCAAACACACACACATATTGCTAACATACAACCTGTCAGGTGCAGTGCAAACACCCCCCCCCCCGAGTGCAAAATACCTATCCCAGCAGACTGATGGTCCCCTGACATTGCAGATGCTGAGGTAACAGCCATCATCTGCAAAGCAGAACACACAGCAGCAAAGATATGTGATGGTGTCATGGGCTGAGGCCAACATGGACTCCAAGAATAATGGAATGCCAAATCACACTACTGCCCAATGTCAGCCTTACCACAGGATATGTACCCAAAGAGCAGTGTACAACAACAGTGGTCCATCACAACAAAGGTGTTGCCTGAATGGATACTGCAAACTACCACCCCAGGATCCTGACAAGCTTGTTCTGCACAGCTATGGAAAGGATCAGTATGTACTGCAGACAGAAGGCTATTGTGGACCTACTGATACTGGACCCTACACAGTGTGGCTGTCATAACTGCAGATCCTGCCCCTAGACATGTTTGACCCATTTGAAGCAGTCATTAAGGTCATTGATGAGGGCAATGTGGTCCACACAGCGTAGCTGGACCATGCACATGCTTCTAGACAATACCGTACGAGTTCAGTATGGATATCTTCACCAGCTTAAATATATACCCCTATGTCAGTAGAGGGGTTGCAAACCAGACCAAGGACAGAACTGACATGGTCAGACATGCCGCATCCATGTCAGACTACAAAGCAGATATGAGTGGCATCCCACAAGGCCTGGTCTTGCCCCCCCCATTCTGTATATATGTCCCATAAGTATAGGCCAACATTGAAGGACTGTGACTGAACATGTATGCAGAGGAGTACAAACAGCCCACCATATCCAACCCCCAGCTGACACAAGCAACCCACAAAAGGGCCACCTACAAACAGACAACTGGAGCCGTAGCCATGTCAGCAAGCTAATTGCAGAAATGTGTATAGACAACCACCGTGGATATACAGTAAGTGCCCACAAATTACCACACAGGTGTTAACCCATGACGTACCTAACATGTAATGTGAGACCTGGGTACAAAAGGTGATAGATATGCTGCACTGGACAAACATGTGGCTGTAGTGTTCGCAGAAACATATACTATATACCCACCCAAACATGAAGGTTGGCAGATGTAGATAAGGGGAACTCACTGTGGCTCTGCAGTCATCCTCCATCAGCATCACAATTGACTACAATAGCCCCTGTGGGATATACCGCAGCAGACACCCCATCAACTGTAAAGTCCACAACAGTACCCCACCAGGAGTAGCAAAGAGCATGAACAGATGCCATGTGTTGCCTGAGTAAACAAACTGCAGCCCCACACACCACCATACTGCCCAGCTACAGGCAAGCTGTGCCTGATGTATGAAGCCATGTCCAACCTGGAATCAATGAACATGCTGCACCTTGTGCAATCTGAATGGCAGTGAGCTATGCACATGAGAGACCTGAACCCCAGCACTGACATACATAGGACAAGCTGTACAGAATGATTCATAACACAGAAGGCACTCCACTCTTCAGTAAACTCTTGGTACAGGTCAGCCAGAGAGTCACATATCGACATCCCTCAAGAGGAATCTTGATGAGTGGATGGGAGATGGTAGGCTAACCTTGGGTATCACTCTTATGTCAGAGGTAGACGGAGGCACAGTATACTAACCATGACATATGTCATGGCAAACTCCAGTTACAATGTGTGTCGAAGGACAAACACACCCTGTGACTAGCATCAGAAATGGCCTAGGGAACATCACTAGTGTTTGCCAATGTCCACCCATGTTGTGGAATACACTAGCAATGTTGGACGAGCCTGGTGTAGGTAGTCCATATCTGAACATATTGCAACATGGTCATATGTGCACAACTGGCCCCTACACAGTCTGTTGTGCTCACTATGAAGATGTCAAGCAGTCATAGGACTAAAGCCCAGGATACTGTCCACCACAGTGAAAGTACTGAACCAGTACACTATACGGTACTACAGTGTTAGGTCATTATGAAAGGATGTTGAGAACTGTCTGCAAAGTATCCCATGCAATCCCTGCAGGCACAGTATAATCCCTGTTGTAGCAGACACGAAGCAGTTGGCCAGTTAGTACACAACATGACACCCAACACACAACCATAAACGTGAGATATTGTTGAAGTTCACACACACCCAAATATGTGGTGGACTTTAGAGTGCAACATATGGAAAGCTCACACTGGGCATGCTCGCACACTTGGATAAATGAGGCATATGTCAGACAACATGCCATGGAAAGGCTGAACTGGACATGCTCACACACTTAGGCCATATCTCCATTTAGCAGTTGGCCACACATATCTGGTATTTGTACGTGTCAGTCCAGGAACCAACTACAACACAGCAATCTGCCCAGTGCACACATTAAATGACTACAGAGACATAAGTGATATAGTGGATCGCCGTCATATGCAAACATCTTCCACAGATACACAAGTTGGTCATAGGAACAGGGAATGCTATGGCAATAAAGACCTGCAAGCAGTAGAACAGCACAACAAATATTGTGCATCCGATAATTGAACATATGGGTGTAGAGGTCAATACTAGGCTTGTTGCCCTAGGGAATGACAGCTCAGCCAGAGTGTGCTTGGCATCTGCATCCCCAGGACAGTAGGCTACTGTGCCACTGTAAAGTAGGTCACAGAAGGCAACATGTGAGGCTAGTGAGCTGTGCCTCTGTCAAGCAGGGGCACCGTGGAGGTCTCAGGGATTGAATGTGCTAAGCCACAGCCATGTTGTCGGTGTGTGCTGGGAGAGGGTTGCTGAGGATCTCTGACAGTAGGTGTCCGTCAATAACTGACTGAGGGGAGCCCTATCTGCATTCTCTGGACGATTCCACTGTCAACACTGTGTTGTAATGATTATGTGTGAATGAAGTGCCATGCCGGAACTGTTCACAGATGTCCTCCCTCTGTGGGCTACAGCTCTGCAATGTATTAGCTCACTCTGTCCATTGTACGGCGCATATATGGCTGGTGTACAGCTGACAGGTGTCTTGTTGTGGAGCAGTCATGGGTATATGTGGGATAGCATGATCAATGCAAACCGTACACATGCTCATAGAATGCAATTGTCAAGGATTATGCTGAGTGGCCAGTATAGTCCCCCAGCATGGGTCCTCTGAAGTCGTCCACCCCAGTCTTCACAAGTGTAGAGTCTGCTTGTGCTAAATACAGTTTGTGTGCAGTGACAACCTTGCCTGGGGGTGGAGATGGGATATGGATGTCCAGGGAAAGGTGGGTATGGTCAGATATCAACAATGGTGGTCTACCTCTGGTGTGGAAAAGTGAGTACCCACGTTGCAGATGGACAGGTGCAATATGTATTCCCCCATGTGGCTGTGGTGTGTGGTTCTGCCATAGCACATGGACCCACAAATTGTAGAGGCTGTAGGGTAAAGTGGTAGAGGCCTGAGTAGTTCTCACACACAATATGCCTGTACCTGATGTTAACAACTGGAATGGTGTATGTGAACACCTGCATATCCCGGCACTGTTCCCAGGGAAGCTGAGTGTGTGTCCTGGATGTGGGTGTGGTGTTCCGGACTGGTTGTGTTGTGTGTTACAGGTCCTGTGGTCACAAAGCATGGTATAGAACATAACCTGCCAGTGCGATGTGCATATCTGACCCTGACGTAGGTGGCTGCAAATGCATATATATGCTATCCCCCACCTGACAGGTAGTACTACATGTACATACCTCTGTAGAAATAAAGATGTCAGCACACTATAAATACTGCAGGTGCAGAACAGATGCCCATTAATTCGGATAGTGTGCTCTGCTAATGCGTCTCCCTTAAGTGTCATAATATAGTTAGGTAGGGGTTTGAATCCTGCAAATGCTCAGTGTGTGTGGAGGGGGTTAGTGTGTGTTCAAGACTGTATGAAAGAAATATCCCTTTTGCCAACTAGGAGAACACACTACAGGGTGGACATTCCCCGTTCTAAACCTGATGATGTCAGCACCCTATAAGTGCAGCAGGAGAAGGGAATCCTCCCAGTAATGCGAATAGCGTGTTTTGCTAATGCGTCCGACTCGTGTGTCATAACATAGTTAGGTAGTGATTTGAATCCTGCAAATGGCAAGTGTGTGTGTTTGGATGAGGGGGATTAGTGTGTGTGCAATTTTGTGTGAGGGAAATATCCCTTTTGGTAACTGGGAGAACACACTACAGGATGCACATTCCCCTTTCTAAACACTGATGATGTCAGCACCCTATAAGTACAGCAGGAGAAGGAAAGCCTCCTAGTCATGCGAATAGCATGCTCTGCTAATGCATCCGACTCGTGTGTCATAACATAGTTAGGTAGTGGTTCGAATCCTGCAAGTGTGTGCGTTTTGATGAGGGGGGTTAGTGTGTGTGCAATTTTGTGTGAGGGAAATGTCCCTTTTGGTAACTGGGAGAACACACTACAGGATGCACATTCCCCTTTCTAAAACACTGATGATGTCAGCACCCTATAAGTACAGCAGGAGAAGGGAAGCCTCCCAGTAATGCGAATAGTGCGCTCTGCTAATGCGTCCGACTCGAGTGTCATAACATAGTTAGGTAGTGGATTGAATCCTGCAAATGTCAAGTGTGTGTGTTTGGATGAGGGGGATTAGTGTGTGTGCAATTTTGTGTGAGGGAAATGTCCCTTTTGGTAACTGGGAGAACACACTACAGGATGCACATTCCCCTTTCTAAACACAGATGATGTCAGCACCCTATAAGTACAGCAGGAGAAAAGCAACCTACCAGTAATGCGAATAGCGCGCTCTGCTAATGCATCTGTCTCGAGTGTCAGAACATAGTTAGGTAGGGTTTTGAATCCTGTAACTGCTCAGTGTGTGTGGAGGGGGCTAGTGTGTGTGCAAGTCTGTATGAAGAAAATATCCCTTTTGGCAACTAGGAGAACACACGACAGGATGCACATTCCCCTTTCTAAACACTGATGATGTCAGCACCCTATAAGTACAGCAGGAGAAGAAAAACCTCCCAGTAATTTGAATAGCGCACTCTGCTAATGCGTCTCTCCCGAGTGTCATAATATAGTTAAGTAGGAGATTGAAACCTGAAAATGGCATGTGTGTGTGTTTGGATGTGGGGACTCTGTGTGTGTGCAATTCTGTATGAAAAACATGTGCTTTTTTGAAATCAGGAGATCACACTACATGATGCACATTACCCTTTCCAAACAGTGATGATGACAGCACCCTATACATACAGCTGCAGAAAAGACATTTGCCAGTGCTCAGAATAGCGCAACCTGCTACAGCGCCACTCTCAAGTGCCATAACGTATTTAGGTAGGGGTTTAAAACCTGCAAGTGTGTGTGTGTTTGGAGGTGGGGAGTTTGTGTGTGTTCATTTCCGTATGAAAAACAATCACACTACCTGATGCACATTACCCTTTCAAAATACTGATGATGTCAGCACCCTATAAATACAGCCAGAGAAGAGGAACTATCTAATAATCCGAATAGTGCACTTTGCTAATGCATCTCTCTCACGTGTCGTGATTTAGTTAGATAGGAGTATGAATCCTGCAAATGGCAAGAGTGTGTGTGGGGGTAGTAGGGTGTGTGTAAATGCAAGTGTGAGAGAACAGATCCTTTTGGCAAATACTACAATACACCAGATGCTGCATATTCCCCCAGTAAACACAGGGGATGTCACCACACTATCAGCACAGCCAAACAGGGCTAGTTGGCCAGTAATGCCAATAGTGCACTCTGCTACTGTGTCTATTACCATTGTCAGAGTACAGATAGGTATGTTTTGGTAACCCACAACTGCCACGTGTGGTTGTATCACACATTATGACCTTGTGTGGGTCTTTGTACATAACAATGCATGCCATTGCCTAAACCAGCAATGACATTGCACACATGATGTATGTGTGTGACACATACACATAAATACCTGCGACCTGCAGTAGTTACCATGTCTGACACATGCCTCGAGTGGATAAATGGTATTTGCAATGTATACCAATATGACTGTGTCTTACTGTGCAGGGCCGCGCGGTATGTGTCTATACAGTGTGGGTGTATATGGTAAAATACCTACAGCAGGGGATACACATCTGGTCTGGGCCATATAGTCTACATGTAGTCGATGTACAGGTGCTGCATGTTCCCACCTGTTGTGGTAGTGGTAACATGTCATTCCACTGCAATTCAGTGACCACATGCTGTGAACCCTTCAACTAGTGTGTTGTAGGTACAGTAATGCTCACGCACAATGTTTGGCTGGATGCAGTCCAGCCATATAAAGACAGTTCTTGAGACTGTCATATTGCCAGTGTTGTTATGGAGGATAGGTGGTCTTCCTGTGTATGGGAGGGTTGTGTGTGCCAGGCTATGAACCAGATGGCAGTCCGACACACTGTTAGCTGCACATGATTAGGCCCTGATGCTTTGTGCTGTGCCAACAACCTGGAGGTGTGTGTATCTGTGGTGCCTTGGGATACCACCCCCCTGTCCATGTGTGTTACATGTGTAGGGGACGACAGGCATGGCATGGTATGGGGCATAACCTGTCAGTGATGGGTAACACCTGTGAGCCATGAATCAGGACTCTGGTACTGCACAGACATTGCAGTTCACTGTGCTGAGGACAGTGTCAAGTGCATGCATCTTGCGGTGTACACTGCTGTTGTTGTGTAGCAGCACTGTTAGTGTCCTAACCTGTGTGATACCCGCGGAGGTGGCTATGTAAACCATGTCCTGCAGCATAAGGCAGTATGTGTGTATCAAGGAGCTTTGCCAATATACATCGGGCCATGGGTGTCACGTGCAAGATGACCCTTGCACATCATTGTGGCTTCCCTAGCATGTAAGCACACGTTGACAGCCAGCGGATACCCTATGAATGACATTGGAGACTGAGCAGAATGTAGACATAGAACACCCTTCCCACATATAGTGGTAGCATACCTGGTGAGGGTATGTTGGCAACCAAGATCAGGCTCATACTGGCCTGTGCCACATGCTGAGAGATCCATTCTATGTTCCCTATCATGTCGTCCAGGGAGGTATGTCTCAGGTCAGCCATAGTGGCATGGTCAATGAGTGAGTCATATGTGTCCATGCCTCTGACTGACCTGTATGCATGTGTTCTGTGGTGGACCATAGTGCCCCTGAGGCATATCACTGTGACCTTCACCAGATACAGCCTGTTGAGCGGGACCCCAGTGCAGCACCCAAGACAGGTACCTGACACGTCTGTAGCAGGTGTGTTGTGTAGCCCTACAGGCTGTGAGTGTGTGGCACACGGGATGTGTGTGCCATGTGTGGCATGTGCTCTGTTCCGACGGAACATATGCCTGTGTGCCAGCTGCAGAGGTGTGTGATGCTCAGGCAGGATGCTATTCTGAGTCCCCACGTATGCCCCAGTGTGTTCAGAATGCTGTCAGTGCGTGTCAATGTCTGACTTGTATTGTAGTCACTGTAATATTCTTTATTTATTTATTTATTTATCTTACATTTGTTGACCGGGATAGTCCGACTGGATGCATGTCCATTTTCAGCAGAGGCCTGGGGAGAAAATCTCCAAGGGTAAGCAGATACAGCATTACATAATACCAGCATTACATATTACAAACAGATTATTTACAGAGATTACATAAGTAAGCAAGTTAAACAAGTTCCACAAGTTAAAGTTAGTCCTGAGCACAAGTCAGGATTACATTAAATTACACAGCAAACTGGTTAACAGATTTTACACATTCGAGTTAGCCAGGCTTGATACATTGACATAGCCAGTTAAGTGACAAATGTTGTTTGAGTCTAGTTTTAAATTGACCTAAGGTGGAAAGTAAGGTAATATCAGCTGGAAGTGAGTTCCAGGATCTACTTATAGAGTTTGCAAAGAGAGAATCACCGGCTGTGTTATGAATTTTGCTAGTCTGAATTAGTAGTTTGTTAGAGGATCGAAGCGGTCTAGGATTGTTATAGGGGTGATAATATATTTAAGTGCAGGAGTATTGTCCGGATTATAGAGGAATTTATAGGCCATAATCAGTTGGTTATACTGTAGTAGGCTAGGTAGTTCAAGCCAACCAAGCTGATTTAGATTGATGGAATGATGTGTCCTAAAAGGCAGCCCAGTGGCAAACCTGGCGATGTGGTTGTAGCAAATTGAGTGTTTGTTAAGGACAGTCTTGTTCATATTCGAGAGTAGAGGGGATGCATACAGAAGGGTTGAAAGAAGGTGTGAGTGAGCTATGGCAAATTTAGCTGGAGGGGTTAGAAAGGCTTTTATTCTGTAAAGTGACCATAGTTTTTTATTGATGGTTTTGATAGTTTGGTTAACATGTAGGTCACATTTGAGATTATTGTCTATGATGACACCTAATAGTTTAGTAGATGGGTCAAGGGAGATTATTGTGCCATCATTTGATTTTATGGTAAAGGTGAAAGCGGTAGACCTACGTGTTGGTGAAATAACAGCAGTATAGTTTTTTTGGGATTTAGGATCAGACGATGTTCAGAAAGCCAGTTTTCTATTGTATTAAAGGTGGTCTGAGTAGCTGACCATAACTCTACTGGAGATGTGGCTGAGCAAATCAGAGTAGAGTCATCAGCATATTGGATACAGCTGACTTTTGGGATGACAGTATAAAGGTCGTTAATGACGATGGAGAACAGCAAGGGCCCTAGTATAGAGCCTTGTGGTACTCTGAGGGTGTTAGGTAGTAGGTTAGAGAGTTTGTTCTGCCAGAGGCCAGCCTGCTGTCAACCATTCAGGTAGGATTGAAACCAGTGGAGGGCTCCAGTATCTAGACAGAATGTTTGCAGGGTGTGGATTACAAGTTGGTGATCAACCATATCATATGCCTTGGAAAGATCCAAAAAGAGGGCTGAGGATATATAATTATTGTTGCAATTATGGTTTATGGTGTTAGTAAAGGCTAGGAGGCCTGAAATAGTGCTGTGATGAGGACGGAAGCCATGCTGAGTGTCTGCCATAAGGCGATTTTGGATTAGGTGGTGCATGAATTGTCTATGAATAAATTCTTCCATAATCTTTGCAAGTGGAGAGAGTATAGCTATTGGCCTATAATTGGAGAATTCAGTAGAGCTGCCTCCTTTGTGAAGTGGGATTACATAGGATATTTTACAGATGGTGGGAAATTTTGCTTCTACCATGGTTTGTTTGATTAGTTTTGAGACGGGGTAAGCAATAGCATCAGCTGATTTTTGTAGGTACTCGGCAGGGAGTTGATCAGCAGAAAGTGTAGTGGGTTTTAATTTTTCAGTCAAGGTACGGATAAGTGAAGTGGCAACTGGTTGGAAGCTGAACGCAAGTAGTTTTCTAGGGGTGCTACTTTCAGGACCAGGGGAGCTAGGAGGTACTTGGCTAGCTAGGGCTTGAAATGTCTCAGTAAAGAATTGGTTAAAACTATCAGAAACATCTTCAGGGGTTTTATCAATAGTAGCAGCAGGGATTGGGGTTGAAGTTTGTCCAGGATGTAGTATATATGACATGCCACCTGACAGGGTATGGCATTACTGGGTTCAGAGAGCTCAGTCCCCAGATTGGCTGTGTGGTGGCATCCCACACATGTGTTGTACGTTCCTGGCCAAGGGTGATGGCTGACTGCATACATGTGGCAGCTGTGACATTTCCACATGACTCACATAAACCACAACTGGACCATACAGGTGATTCACAGGTTACCTTTGCACATGCTACCCTAGTAGTGTGATTGCCATGGTGAGTACCAACACATAGGGCCAATGGGGAACAACATACTGAAGGTGTGTATGTGTGGGTGTACTGCTACTGTTTCATAGCACTGGCATATATGACTGCACACGTGGGTAAATGCCAGGTAAGACATGTGCAATGTGTCACAGGCAACGTACATGCGTACAGGACAGACAGTGACGTTCTGTCATGTGTAAACTTGACATACATATCGTACGCTATGCAGATGTCACTAGGAGTCTACAGAAGCACTGTAACTCTGCATTGCAGGTGTAAGTAGTGTTCCAAGGAACCCCAAGCGAACATGCATGCAAACAAAGCTACAGTAAGCAGGGCTGGAAGTAGTGCATTGTACAACAAAGAAGGGGTAACAATAACAGTAAGTAACAATGCAAATATGTAGGCACTATCAACATGTACCCAGGAATACACAGCGCAGATGCCCATGGTAGAACTGATATTATGTCATAGTTAATTGTGATTTGGATTACATTGGTACTGCACACATATCAACATGCGCAAACATCCACATTGCATAGTCATTGTGGGCAACTTGACACCATTACTGTACATGTCCACCATTGCATACCACTACCTGCGTTAGCTTCCCCCCTGTGCTACCCATGTATGCGGCTATCTGTTGGCATCCTTACCACCGGCATGCAATTATGTGCAGCTGTTACACTTTGGTATGTACTATGGGTGCAGATAACAATTCAGGACATTCATACAGTTACTGCATCAGGCATGCTGGGATATACACACAGTCATAGCAGCACACTGTACTGTTACCAACATGATACTACTAATACACTTCTATGTAGTCACCCTGTGCATCAGCAACGTGTTTACCTGTTCCCGCAATGATGTTGGAGGTTGCAGGAGGTGGCACAGTGTCATCATATGCACAGGGTGTGAATTCGGTATGCCTGAGTCAGCCACTGATACCACCAATTGACATGTGTGTGTATGTGTGTTGGTGAGGGGCAGCAGTACAGGGTGGGGCAGTGTTGGTGTAGTGTGTGCATGTATGTGTTCACCCTAGGTGTTAACATTTCGCATGTGTGTATGCACACACACAGTTCCACCTCATGGCTGCCATATACAGGGGTTTGTGGACAGTCACAGACTGCACCTGGCAGGTCACACAGATCAGTGTCTGTGGGCACGGACACGGTACCTGTGCCTGGCAGGGGTGCTACAGACCGTATCCAGTACTAAGCCAGACTTGGTACTGTCATCAGAAGCGGGAGTGTGTTGACTGGACACAGGTCCCTGTTGGGACTGTCCAGAGCCACGTGCACATGGTCTCCTGGGGCGTTCCAATGACAGCACAGACCCAGCATTGCTGGGGTTGCTGCTGGCATTATGGGGGCATGCGCGGGCCTGTTGTCATCCACGCCGACTGCCAGCTGCTGCTGTTGCTGGCATACGGCCACGTCGATGCCACAAACACCCACCATTGCCCTGGCTCATGGACATTTGGTTGTGGAACTGCTGTAATATGTCCCCACAATGTCTGTCTATGACATCGGTGAAATTACGGATAACATCCGCGATGTCATGCATACTGTCAGTCATGGCTGTGCGACATGCTCTCAGCTCCCTCAGACCCTGTCTGGTGTACCTTTCCATATGCGACTGTGCCTGCATGACAGCCCGAAACATAGCTGAGGTTGACAGACCTCTTTGGGCACATCTGCCAGAGGCAGTATGCCCACGGATGCTCCCACGAGAACCCATGGGCAACTGTCTGTGTGGTACCATTGGAGGACCCTGCCCATGGCTGCTGTGTGGGGATGCATGTGCCACAGGTACCACATTACCCTAGTCAATGCCCACTGTATCCTGTCCATCACCTAGGGACAATGGTGACAAAGGATGTACTGGCAGGATGACTGTGCACAATGATGGGGTTGACAGCTGTGTACTGTCAATTGGCTGACCAATGGCGGACCCTGACACACCTTCCTGTACCATTACACAAATATCATCATTACCAGTACCTGTGGCACCAGATTCAAGTTCCCTGCTGCAGGACACCAGAGCAGCACCAGAACCTGTGGGAGGAAGACAGGAAACACAGTTTACAGTCTCCACACATTGTTACCAGTGATGCACTTATGCACACATGCACAGATGCACACATGGACACATGCACAGATGCACACATGGACACAGGCACACATGCACACATGGACACAGGCACACATGCAGACATGCACACGTGGACACATGCACACAGGCACACATGCACACATGCACACAGGCACACATGCACACATGCAGACATGCACACGTGGACACATGCACACGTGGACACATGCACACATGCACACGTGGACACATGCACACATGGACACATGCATGCATGCACACGTGGTCACATGCACACATGGACACATGCGCACATGCACACATGCACACGTGGTCACGTATACACATGCACACATGCACACATGCACACGTGGACACAGGCACACATGCACACATGCACACATGCACACGTGGACACAGGCACACATGCACACATGCACACGTGGACACAGGCACACTTGCACACATGCACACATGCACACATGGGCACAGGCACACCTGCACACATGCACACATGCACACCCCGCAGTATACACACAGAGCACTACTGAATTACACTAGTGTTACTAGCACTATCAGGACTATTATAGGTATTGTTAAACACACTCACCAGCATGGATGGCCTGCCTTGCTGTAACCCCAGAGGGACCTGCAGAAATGATGAGATTAATGTCAGTGGGCACAACTGTGCCATTGATATTGCATATGATACAGTGCAGTAGTACACCAGTTGCCTTTCACATGTCAGCTGCTGATATTGCCAGTATCACACATGCACAATTACATACTATGATGACAGATACATACCACGGACACACCTTACACATGCATAAACTAACAGTGTACAGAACAGTCAAGTGTACATATGGCATATTACCTGCATGCTCCATGTCGTGCTGCTGTGTGGATACAGCCTCCATCATGATGCAGGTGTATTGCTGTTGCTGCTCCGGGGCTGGAGCCACAACACTTAGGAGTAGCCCCTCCAGTCTGGTGAGGGGGGGGATGTGTGGCCACCCCATCTCCTGTGGCAACCTGTTGCCTGTGGATATCTGATGCATGCTGATGGACACTTCTGATTAAATCACTGCAGTGATGTCGTACCTGCTCATATGTCCTATTATGTGTGCCAATATCATTTACCCTATGGACAAGGTCTTGCCACAGTGCAGCCGTCTCCTGCTGATTCTGACTGGTGCAGGAAAACAGGATGTCATACTCCCGCACCAGGCTCTGGTGTATCTCCTCATTTTCCGCTGCAGAGTAGGCAGGATTGCGCTGACGCGCCATCTCCCTGGAAGAGAACACAAACAGGATATCAGCAGACTATGTCAGCAATATATGGCACACATACTATATATGATACTCATGTGTTGTGATATACTACTACTCCCATATGTTGCATGTGTGTGTGTCGTGGTGGATACACAAGTACATGGCCAGATATCAGTGCTCAGCCAACACCTGTGTAACAATACCTGCCACATTCCACACAACATAGTAGCATGCCCCATCGGTCAGCACACACTGACAGGTCCAATGCACACCCTCACTCTGGGGGTTCAGCCCAAGGTACTGTATGTGAGATGCCATCCACTAGTGTGATGTGGACACAAGTTACTCGGCCTGGATATACATATCCCACCACCACTACCAGCACAGTAGACTACTTTGATATGTATGTGATTAGACAGTTATTCACTTGTTAGGACTGAGATGGTATCCATGCAGCACACTGGGCCAGTGGAAGCCACAACCCACACTGCTGACCTCTTTGCAAATGCTTACCACGGACATGCCACAGATTGCATGGAACTTGCACACACATTTCTAACCCAGACCCTATGCACAAAGGTTAGGCATCCTGTCCGGTGGACCCCAGACAGAGGCAGATTGTATAACAATAGCAGGAGGCTACTGCAGGACAGAGCAGATTCACATTAAGGAAAGGCATCTGTGGTCAGCACTGGTACTACGCTATGGTCCCTCATAACAATGGCCACGGCCTACTCTGGGAGGGAAATGGCCACAAACACTATGGATAACCACAAGGCCTTCTTCAGTTATGTTACACATATGGACCAAATGCCTCAGATATGCTCTGTGTTAATACACACCTACTTAACATTCACCAAACACACAGATATTGGCAACATTCTTACAGACAGGTTCGGTGCACGTATCCCCCCTCCTTCTCCCCCACCAGTTGAAATAGTTATCACAGCTGTATGTAACCTCCCTATCATCTCACATGTCCAGGTGAGGGCTGCCCTCAGCAAAGCAGAACACACAGCATCACTGTGACCTCATGGTATCCCTGGATGTGTGCTATCTGCACTCTAAGAGGACATACAACCGCATATAAGACTGATAATTTATCTTGGCCGTACTACAGGATATGTACCTGGACAGTGGCATACAGCAACAGGGGTCCCACACCACTAAGGAGGCACCTCGACTGACCCTGGGAACTACCACATCATATGCATAACCAGCCTGGTCTGCTAAGCTATGGAATTATGCAGTATGGGATGCATATGCAGTGATATCGGGTACCTGCAAACACTTGTTCCCAGCCAGTGTGCCTTTGTGATGGGCTGATCCTGCCTTTTGAACCTGGCTGACCTTTCAAAGCAGTCACTACAGCCATTGCTGAGGGCACCGCACTGACAACTGCTGCCAGGATCATGGCCTAACACTGATTGACATGTAATGTATAGTCATCCCCCTTTGGTGGAACTACGTACACGCAACATATTACATGGACATACCTATAGATACAGACCTATGACACATTTTGAGGGTTCACAGTATGCACACTATTAACCTGCTACTTTGCATTACCTGTGTTTGTCGCAGCTGGTTGCATTACCACTGCTTCTGATTCCTGCTGCTAATGTCACTGCTGACAGCTTAGAGTCACAGTGTGTAGCGTTTTTTGTTTTTTTTTCTCTCTGTCTCGGTTTGTCGCTCTCCCTCTGTCTGCTTCCAGACAGTGCAATGAATGTATTGCATGTGTGGAGTGTTAGTACAGGATGCTTTTGTAGGTATCTGCATAGGTCTATGTGATGGCCTCTGCACCAATTGTAAGCCAGCATTTGCTAATTGCATACAGCCAGTTGTGTACTGATTGCAGTTCTCACTGTGATTTCAGGACAGTGCTATAAAAGGGTATGTGAGATTGGCATTGCCCTTTCAGATTGTAAGGGCGGGGACCATGCTGGTATGCTGTGGACACTGTTCTGTGAGTGTAAAAGTTAGCATCTCTCATATGATTCAGGCTGTGTTGTAGATTCACATTTCTCCATTCCTCTCTCCTGTTCCCTGTAGTAAGTGTGCATGCACAATGACACCTACAACTATATATAGATATATATTTGTATATATATATGTACATATACATACATTTATATATGTACATTAACTGACATTATTACCTACAAGCTACCAACTAGCATGGCTGTTTCTGTTCACACACTACTATTATGGGAATCCAGTAGTTTTGATAGTAATTCTAAATGACATGATTTGGGTACTACACATCCTATATTCCCTTTACATTCATCCCTACTATTACATGTTATATTTATTTTAGCACAATGTTCTTGTATAAGAGTCATGGCTTAGTGGTAGGTCATACAGACTACTGTTTCCAAGGTCCTGGGTTCGGGACTGACAGTGGGATCTTATTTTGCTTTTGAACTGAGTACAGAACCTGTCAATCAAAGTGACTAAGGCACTTTTAAGCAGTTGTAACCGGGTTAGCGCTGGTTTGCGCGGAGCTCACGCATGCGCACTGGCGTTCAGCTCTGCGCACACCCGCTTACAACCGCTTAACAGTGCTTACTCTGGCGCACCCGCTATTTTCTTTGAAAGAAATGAAAATGGGGAGACAGGAAAGTGGTGAAAAAGGGGTCACAAAGAGGGTAAGACAGTAGGGAAACAAGCTTGGGATTTGCATGAGGGATGTAGGTAAGGCCCATAGCTGCCCATTTCTTCATCAGCAACAGCTGTGCATATGTATGTAATTTGGTGTGACATTTGAAACCTTCCACCCCTGAGAGAGGTGTCAGGACAACAATAATACTTGTTGTACAACCAATTGTAGTTGATAGTTTCCATGTCCAGCAGACATGTGTGCGGAATGGGCAGCTATGTATGGGGCATAATTTTTTTGTGGGTACAGAGTGCCCTTTTTTTTTTTTTTTTTTTTTTCAGGTGAGAGTGGTATGTTAGGTGAAGGAAGTTGGTACAGTTGGGGAGGTAGGTTGGGTAGGTAAACAGACAAGACAAACAAGATGCATACAGGGGCGGTGTATGACATGTGTGGGGGGGTTACACAATTGACGGGGACGGAGGTTTGGATATCCAGAGCCCATGAGCCCACAGATGGCAACAGTGGAACTGATATCCCCACCCATAGGCAGTTGCTACTGTTCCTTCACTGCCCAGGATGGGGCTGTGCTGGGGTCTGTGTAGGCCGGGCAACAGGCATGCCCGTAAGTTGTGCCACCCATGCCTCAAGCTGGCGTAGGGGCTCGAGAACAGAGTCCCGAATCTCCCTACGCACCACAGTCCGGACGCTACGGAGGGTGAGTAGTGGTTCTCCTCCAGCCACACTTGCAGAGGGGGGGCAAGCCCCATCCCCTGCAGCGCTTCCACCTGCAGGTGGCACAGGGCCACCGGAGGAGGGTCCAGACTGAGCACTAGTGCCAGGTGCACTCGCCGGCTGAGGTGGGAGAGGTGGGTCCGCTGGAACCCGCCTTCCCTGTCGTCCTATGTTTTGCATTATGTCATGACAGTTTGGGTTAGTGACATATAATACCATTCACAATTAGTTGTAACAGCATGCATTAGTATTCCCATTAACCAAACACCCAGATATTCACACCATTGAACAGCGAGCATAACACATGCATAATTTGAACAGCAATACACAGTCCAATAACATGCAGGGTTGGTTGATGGCAACAGGCCATCAGGTTTGGATGTATGAACAGGGCAGATGCATCAACGGACATGCAAATATATATGACCCAACAGGACAAATGTCCAGGGGTGTTAATTGTGATTGCACATACCATTTTCACGTGGAATGGGTTATATGTGGTTATAGGGTGGGGTGAAGAAAATAATATTAACACCTTCGAATACCAATACATATGCTGTACATTTCTAATAGCTGCACATATATACACACTACTGTTCTAACTACAGTTTCCTATATGATAACTATTTCAACTTGGTGACAGGACTGTTACTGCAACATCAATATACATTTTATTGTTCTTCATACACATTCATATCTAGCTTTGTTCAGCTACATCATCCTGCTACATTTGCTTTATATAGCTGTAGACAAGTGTGGATGTTTGGTATGTCAGACAATCATACTATCTGCATATTGCAGACTGAGAGCAACATATCCAGATTTTGGGATACACATTCCAGATGCAGCAACACTTTGAACAGATTTCGCTGTTTGGTTTTGATTCTCACATGCATTTCATTCTGTCTTGACTGCAGTATACTTTATTCATGGGGTTATCACTACTGTATTGCTGGATTGGGGTATATGTGGTTATAGGGTGGGGTGAAGCAAATAATATTAACACCTTCGAATACCAATACATATGCTGTACATTTCTAATAGCTTCACATATATACACACTACTGTTCTAACTACAGTTTCCAATATGATAACTACTTCAACTTGGTGATAGGACTGTTATTGCAACATCAATATACATTTTATTGTACTTCATACACATTCATATCTAGCTTTGTTCAGCTACATCATCCAGCTACATTTGCTTTATATGGCTATAGGCAAGTGTGGATGTTTGGTATATCAGACAATCATACTATCTGCATATTGCAGACTGAGAGCAACATATCCAGATTTTGGGATACACATTCCAGATGCAGCAACACTTTGAACAGATTTCGCTGTTTGGTTTGGATTCTCACATGCATTTCATTCTGTACTGACTGCAGTATACTTTATTCAGGGGTTATTACTACTGTATTGCTGGATTCATGACACTTTCTCACACTCTCTCACTTGTTTCATTTTACTATTCAGGATGGTACTTACTTCTAGGCTTTATTGACATGTTTTACCTGTAGTTATTACAATCCTTTCCAGCAGTCTCACTTCTGTCATGTTTCAGTATTTCAACAGGGATATATTTCACACATGTGATTTCATCATCTTCTGCAGCTATACTTTTCAGCCTGCTGCAGGTTGTGTACTATTTTCTTACAGGTGGGGCATTTTATTTCAGAATTTATGTCAGACATTTTCATTTTCTGTTTGGCTTACAGGCTGCAACACACTTTTGTAATCAAGCAATACTTGCAAACACTTTCACACTGTTACTTGCACATTTTATTACTTAGTGACTACACTGCACTCTTTTGCTGACTGTCATACTTTTATATTTCTTTACAGTTACTGGTAGTGGATTACTGACCTGCCTGGTGGCGCAACCGCACCAGCCTATCGCCGTAGGCTCTGCGGTTCGCAGAACGGACACCTGCAGCTGTAATATAAATGAAGTAATATTGGAATACACATCTCCATAATATCAGCTAGTTTAATTTCTTACATACATAATTAAATGTAACTTACTCAGTAGTGGGGCGTTGGGCATTTGCCGGGCCTCCTGGATCCAAAGGTTCAATTGGTCCTGCTTGTGTCTCTTCAGGTCCGCATGGTGGTGACGGACCTGCTCACCAGTCCTTGGAATCCCTGTGGCACTGGTGAGATCATGAGCCAACCAGTCCCACGCCTCAGCCCTATATGCTCCCCACAGGACCTGGCCCTGCATGAGTTGGGCCTCATGATTGTGGACTAGGAGCCAGACCATGTACCTGGACTCCTCTATGCCCCACCTCTGTGCTCGAAAGCAACTACTCTCTCCTACTCCTGTCATTCTGGCTGCAGTTCAGTTCTACAATCGTTTATGCTGTGTATTCCCGCCTATGGGGCTTATATAGTCCGTTTTTCCTGTACATATCTGTGATTGGCCATTTTGGAATTGTATCAACTTCAGTAAACCTGCATTGTCATGCTCCAGTTTGTGTTCATTCCTATATATTAGCTATTATTGCATTTATAGGTACTGCTGTCATGGCTTAGTGGTTCAGTACCTTGACTATGGTATATAGTATCCTGGGTTTGAACCTGGCCACTACTTTTTATTTTTTATGACTGTCTAGACAAGCTGAGGGGTGTGTCTGTGTAAAGGCAGTTTTGATACAGCTTGCTCAACGTTGCCCGTCGGTTAGCTTGTTTGGGCGGTGCGCAGCTCCGCGCAAACGGGGTACGCTGGTTTAAACCTCATTTGGCTATCAGCACGCATATTACGCTCAACTCAGTTAGGGGCACATAGATTTAGCTTGTTAAACCACTGCTCAGCTACGGGCACTCATTTTGCACCAGTTAAAGCACTGCTCCCCTACGGGCAGATGCACTCACCCTGTTAAACTGTAGCTCAGCTATGGGCACATCTGGCATTTTTTATTGTTTTGTTACCTCATATTTCTTCAATATAAATGGGCTATTTCATTACATTTTACATAAAATGTGATTTTATGTGTACATATTTGTCAGGGACTTGTTTCATGCTTATTTTGCTAAAAATAAAAATTGGTGTTGTGGGGGCTCAAACCATGAATGCCTGCTTTTCAGCCAACATCTCTACCACTACGCTATTGCTTCTTGGCTTACTTTGCATATTTAGTTCTTATATGCTTTCCAACTGACTGCTAACTGTAGCTGCGCTACGGGCATGCCCGAGCAAACAAGCGCACTCACGGTTAAACATCTTTACAATTTAAAAAAAAATCATGTGATGTTCATTTGTACATTTTATGTTCGTAGTCTGTGGGGACATGTGTTGTGTTGTGTTTATTCACATTTCCGTGGACTCTGTCGTGGGTGTTTACTTTGGGCACTTTTACTCTTCTGGGCGTGTGTCCGCTTACAGGGCTCGGCCTACGGAAATGCCCCTTACTGTCTTACTTGGACCATGTTAGCCTTAGGCGTGATTCAGCATGCTCTCATGAATATGCAGAGCATGCTGACATCACTCCGTTTAACTGCAGCCTCCGTGTATGAGTTATAACTCTTACACGGAGGCTTTGTGAATCCTGCCCAAAATGTTTCACCTTGATTTAAAATCATAATTCAGCCTGCTATTAATTATTAACTTAATGTAGTCTACCCTACTGACAACACATTCAGTAAAAGTACCACAGACATATGCTGCCCATTAACAAATTATCAGCAGAAGCCACATTGGTCACATGTAACACATGTACTGACTGCAGACTTCTGAAGCACTTGTCAATCATATTGTGTATCTAAATAAGATGATGAGGCTTGGGTGTTTATTTAAGTTGTTTATTACACACAGACACATCTGGATGGAGGACTTGAACATTTAGCTTAAATGATCTAACTAACTGACTGACTGCTACACACATACATACTTTCACTCTGGCTGCTCACTCAAAATGGCACTCTTGATTGCACGTGCTCAGTACTTATATGCACATGCCCATAGACTGTAATGCTTCTTAAAGGTGCAACACACACTCTGATCTATATCCTCCCACTTTGACTAGTCTGTCATGCAAGGAAAATGACAACTGAATAGGCATGCAAATTATACAGACATATATAAACAAAACAATCATGTCCAGGTTGCCATATATCTGGGATTAGGTCCTGAGATGTGATCTGACCTCGTAATATAATAATTAGAAGTGGGTTTAGCAACAGGGACAGTCACTGGGGAATGTTCTACTTCAGGATTTTCAGGGATACTTTCAGGAACAGGAACAGATGATGAAATGTTCTCTGGAACAGGAACATTGGACAAATCAGTCTGAGAATTACCATTACAGGTGAGATGCTGTAACACTGGCTCAGACACCGGTAATAAATGTTTCAGATTCTACCTAACTCCCATCCCTTGTGATTCCATGATGTACGATCTTGGTTCTTCACACAAATGTTTCACAAGTCCAATTCAAATTCTTTTGTTGTCTGCATCCTTACCATCTAGCTTCCTTTCAACGGATTCAGAGGTTTGCTGGTTTTGTCGTAGTAGGACTTTGGGACAAATGGTTCTTTAGGAGTTGTGCTTTTACTGCTTTGTTGTTTTTAGCACATGGAACCAACAAATTCTTACTGATTGGTAGTTTGATTCTGGTTTGTCTTGACATAAGTTTCTGAGCAGTTAACCAAGTAAATTATCATGCGGAATGTTTCTGTAATTAAGCAAATTTAGAAAAACATCAGTATTGCCTCGTTTGGATTTCTCTGACAGCTGTTTTGCATTTTGTACTGCACATTCAGACAAGCCATTTGATTGTGAGTATTCAGGACTACTAATAACATGAACAAAGTCCCATGTTTCAGCAAATCTTTTAAACTGCTGACTTGTAAACTGTGTGCCATTGTCAGAAATGACTTTGTGTGGACTACCATGGACAGAAAAATGTCTCTTCAACTTTGTAATGACAGTACTGGAAGTTCATTTAGGAAGTAGGTCAATCTCGAATCAGTTTGAATAAGAGTCTACTAATACCAAGTAATGACCATTCCATTTGAAAATATCTATAGCTACTGTCGATCGAGGTAGTTCAGGAATCTGGCTTAACTGAAGTGTGGCTTTTTGTTGATGGGGTTTAGTACTATTACAAACAGAACAAGAACATTTTTTAGCAATATCTTTTGACATAGAAGACCAAAATACTAGTCCTCTCATCCTTCTTTTGGTAGAATCATTTCCTGGATGGCCAGGATGCAAGAACTTAATAAACTCTTGCTGCAAGGATGTTGAAACAATCACTTTTGGACCTTTCATGATGATGCCATCTTCCATCAAATTCTTATCTCAGAAAGGAAAACACTGCTGCACATCTACTGGTAAACAAGACTGTTTTGATGGCCATCCTCAACTGATAAAGTAGTTGAGCTTCTGGAGAACTGGATTTGTGTGGAAGAAAAAATTCTCACTTCACTCTCTTCAAAATCAGGTTTCTCATTCTCATGCTGTTCAGTGTTTTTTCTGGATGATTGGAATAAAGTATCAGCAAGATAAAGAAGTTTGACTTTCATATAAACAAGGTTGAAATTGTACTTTTGTAATTTGAGCATCATGAGTTTCAATCTTGCAGGAGCTGTATGCATTGGCTTTTTCAAAATAGTGACCAAGGGTTAGTGGTCAGTTTCGATTTGAATAGGTTGGCCATAAATATAATAATGAAACTTCAAACATGCAAACACAATTGCCAAAAGCTCTTTCTCAATTTGAACATACTGCATCTCAGTTTGAGTTAGAGTTCACAATGCATAGGCTATTGGTCTACCCTCTTGAAGAATGACTGCACCGAGACCAAACTTTGAAGCTTCACAGGAAAGAGTTACTGGTTTGGGAACATCATAATATCTCAAAGTGGGTGTAGTGGCAATTTTCTGCTTCAGGGCATCAAATGCTCTTTGGTGTTGTTCTAACCAGGACCAAGTTACATTTTATGTGTCAGCTGTCTTAATGGTGCCAGAAGTTCACTTAGATCTGGAATGAACTTGCCTAAATAGTTGACCATGCCAAGAAAACATTGTAAAGCTTGGACATTGTCTGGAGTTGGCATCTCAAAAATTGTTGTTTGCTTAGAAGGATCTGATCATAAGCCTGAACTGGTAGACAAACGAGCCACATAAGTATCTTCTTTCACCCTGAATTTACATTTCTGAGGATTCTGCTTAAGATTAACTCCACAAGCATGCTCCAGAACTTTCTTGAGGTTTCTATCATGTTTGACTTCACCATTGCCTCCTGCAAGAATATCATCTACTATACCAGCAGATGTATAACCAGAAATATTTGTTCCATCACACGTTGAAAGACTTCATTGGCAGAATTTATTCCAAATGGCATTATCAAAAATCTATACTTTCCAAATAGTGTACTGAAAGTGGTTAGTAATGAAGATTTTCGATCAAGCAAAATTTGCCAAAATGAACTTTTTGCATCTAAGACAGAAAAAAACAGTGGCATTTGGCATAAGGGCAGTAACTTCTTTGACTGTATGCATTGGATGATGAAGTTGTTTTAGTGCTTTGTTCAAGGCTCTTGGATCAACATATATATTCAAATATCATTTGAGTTTTTCTTATGAGCTACCACCATGGAAGATACCCATTCAATTGGTTCTTCTACTGGACAAATTACTCCTAGCTGCACTATTCTGTCTAGCTCAGCTTTGATTCTGCTCTGCATAGCTACTGGAACTTTCCATGCTGGTGTGATGACTGGGCTTACCTCATGGTCTAACTTCATGGAGTACACAACTGGGAGTTTGCCTAGTCTGTTTTCAAAAATATCAGCATAGTCAGAAAAAATGGTTTGGGCACAATTTGAGCTTTTATCACTCATGCTTACATGGTGGGCTTCTTTATTAAATGAAAGCAGCACCATTTTCAAACTGTCTTTGAGACCTAATAATGACTGCATGTATCTCTTGACTATGTAAAATTGCAAGTCATAGCTGTTCCCAGCAGAATATCATGAAAGCGCTACTGAGCCTTTGGTTTGGATTTCTTCACCACCATAAGCAATAAGCTTTGCACACTTTGCTAGATCAAGTTTCTCACCAGCTTTTACTCTACCAAACACATCTGCTGACATAGCATTGCATTTTGAACCAGTATCAAGTTTGAACTCTACAGGTCTTCCATTAATCAGAACAGTACAAAATACTTCACTCTTTGCCAACAAATCTACTGTATTGACTGTTTCACCAAGCACAGACACACCATCAACATAAAAGGTTACAGCTTTCTAGTAGATCAACTTGCCTCTTTGAATGCACTCTCTTAATAAAACAATGTTTACTATTAGATTTATAGAAGCTTTTGAAATTATTCCACTTTTTATGTGTGTGGCACTGTTGACCAAAAGCTAAGCACTTTTCTCATTTGGGCTCGTGGCTACCTCCACAATTATGACAGTTGACAGGTTTTGCTGAGTCACCCCTGTGCTTTCCTGAGTGTGTTCTGGGTTTTAATGAAGCTGCTCTGGGTTTTGCTGAAGCAACACTGCCCTTAGGCCTATATCTTTTAACCTCATGCTGTACACTATCAACATTAGCACTGGATGAAGCTGCTTGCAGCTTCTCATTTGTAAGCATATTCATGTGCTTTTTTGTAGGCTCATACATCTGACAAATCTCTATGCTCTTATTCAAAGTTAAATCACTGTCTCAAAGCAAAATCTTTCTCACTGCATCATTATTAACACCATACACAAGCCTGTCTTTTATCAACAAATCTCTCAGATCACCAGATCTGCATGTTTTTGCCTATTTCTCAAGTCAGTTATATATGCTGCAAAAGTTTCACCAGGCTTTTGATCTCTTGGATAAAATAAGTGTCTTCCCAGTGTAAAATTTGTTTGGGGGTTGCACATTTTTCTGAATTTATGTTTTAAGCACTCACGGTCTTCCCACATTTCAGCCCTTACCAGAATATTGTGGTATTCCCCCTCTCCTGCAAACACAGCAGGTGCATACACAAATGAACACTCTCTTTCAATGGCTTTTGAACCAGCTAGATTAAGCAAAATAAATACCTTTGTACATGTGGCTTTGTCAGAAAAAGCAGCCTGTATGAAAATATTGTATTCTTGCTCAAATATTCTCCACTTTTCTGCAACATTATTATCAAACACAAGAGGACCAGGTTTGTGAAATCCTTCTGCCATGCCAACAATTTGCCCTTGTAATTACATTCAAACATACACACCAGGTACTTGAAAAATATTCAACTACCCAACGATCTCTTTGAAATAGCTTGTATTCTGTGAAATAACTGTACTGTAATACTGCATAGACTTGCCAACACTTTGCACACTTTGGAAACTTTGAATAGCTTTAGTTAATGTGGAAAAGTAGTACATTGTAAAAAAATGGTAATTTTCCTTCCTTTATATGTTTTATGTGATTCAGAGGTTATTTTAAGCATTTTTGTAAGCATTTTTAGTATTTTTATCAATATATCACAGTTCCGAACATTCCTTTAATTATACATTTGCTTTGAACCTTTTAAATGCTTCATTTTATATTCATTGCATAAACAATCATTTAAATAAGTTTTAGTATCAGGAATTATCTTTCTGACCTGTCTGAGAGTCATTTGAGCTTTGGATGATTCACTTGTGTATATTCTTTTAAGCATTTTTGTAAGCATTTTGAGTATTTTGATCAATATGTCACAGTTCTGAATATTCCTTTAATTATAAATTTGCTTTTAATGTTTTGAATGCTTCATTTTATATTTGTTGCATAAAAAATCATTTAAATGAGTTTTAGTACCAGGAATTATCTTTCTGACCTGTCTGAGAGTCATTTGAGCTTTGGATGATTCACTTGTGTATATTCCTCCATTACTGACTGTGCACCTCATGGTTTTGACTTCAGATCCCATTCTGATACCATGTCGCTTGTCTTGTGTATCTAAATAAGATGATGAGGCTTGTGTGTTCGTTTAACTTGTTTATTACACTCAAACACACCTGAATGGAGGACTGGAACATTAAGCTTAAACTAACTATTTGACTGACTGCTACAAACATACATGCTTTCACTCTGGCTGCTCACTCAAAATGGCACTCTTGCTTGCATGTGCTCAGTACTTATATGCACGTGTCCATAGACTGAAATGCTTCTTAAAGGTACAGCATACACTCTGATCTACAGCACTTATATTCCTTAGACTGTAAACATATTCATGATGTCATTCTATTTCCCAAAGCAATGTGCTTTTTATGCATTCAACTACAGTTCTTATAAGTAGATAGTACAATATATTCTCTTTTTATCACAGATAATGAATACTCTGTTGTTTTGCACCAAGCAAGGCATCAGTCTGTTAGAAAAGAAATATATTTCTCATGCTTTAAACAACACACACTGTTATGTCTGAATGTCTCATTCATTTACAAAGCTGCTGTCTTATTAACTGAATTCACAGGTCTAGTGAACAACCAGACACTGCAAACCACTAATCTGTTTTCTCAATTTAGTCTACCACTAATTCTTAATTGCAAAAGTATCCCCACAGTAACACTGCCGATCAGGATTACATAGAGAAGCTACCTAAAGGTTCAGAGGAAGAATGCAGTGAAAAGCCAGAAGAACCAAAGTTCAGTGTTCTAACAATAAGATACAGAAGAATAATTCACCAGACTTATCCAGTATAGTAATTGCATGTACTTACACACACACACACACACACACACACACGCATGCACGCACGCACACACACACACACACACACACACACACACACACACACACACGCACGAACACGCACGCGCATACACACAGTCACGCATGCACACACACATGTGCGCACATACCTTTATCTGTATCTAAATCTAAATCTGTTTCTATATTTAAATCTATATCTGTAGCTATATCCATATCTGTCTATCTATCTATCTATATAAATTGTATAATGTAATTGATATGACTTGAACTCATTTCAGTTTTTCAGCCACTGCATGCTAATTCATAGCTAATTCTAATTTTTTAAAAGTCTGTGCAGAGTAATGTTATTTTCCTTTGGAACTGTATAAATAATAAAGTGATCCTTTCATTATAAAAGGTGGATGTAGTATATATAGTGTTTTATATCTTTAAGAAATAGATGTAGCTGTAGGAGGGTGCATGTCATATAGTCAGTCAGGGATTTACAGTCTCAGTAAAGATACTTTATAGTGAATGGTATACCTGTATGTTGCTTCTACTTTTTGACCATTCTGAGATAAATATATTTTAAAAGTATTTCATGAGGACAACGTAAGATGTGAGGAAAGGTACATTTTGTTTCTTGGTCTTTCACTACCTAGTCCCTTTCAGAGCCCATTGTGGTGCATTTGATACCTGTTTAATACCCTCTCAGATGTTGGTACTGACATTCTTGCTCCTTACATGGAGAGACAGTGACATGAGGTTTGACTCCTGTGATGGAATATTGACTCTCTCAGTCTGGCATTGTACCTACACATGTGACAACACTGTATGTAACCTTCATAAGGTACACCTGAAGATCAGTGCTATACACGCATGCTACTCTGACATTTCTGACTTTTCTTGTATTTATTTTCAGTGTTACTGCAGGGAGACAAAAATAAATCAGGCTAACACTCATGTGGCACTGTCATGTGAGCCATCTGTTTAGCTTTCACTCTGCTCACATGTATGCTTATCATAACTAATGTTTCCTTACTTATCCATGTTTTCCAGTCCATATTCCTCCTCGTTGTTTTCCCATCTGCAGTACGCCAATGTCAGATGTTGGCCACCAGATCAGTAAGCAGTTTTATGAACTATCACCTGCAACTTATTTTTTCTTACTTGTACTCTTTGATGAATGCTTGTTAAGTTTGGCTGACAGAAAAACTTGCACTCTAAGCTTACAGATAAGAAGAGTTTAGCATCCCATCTTAAATATTCCTCCACAATTGATCTCCTTCTGTGTGTATATCTTAGTTCCACATCTTTGTTTTTCATGCACTCCATTTTCCTTTCGTTATATTTTACTTATTTACATAAAAAGACAATGCTTCTCCCCCTTATATCCATGTAGTTTTATCTCCGCTTTCTCATAGATGCTACTTCCTAGCTCCAATAATTTCTCACAGTTTTCCTTTTATTGCCCATATGTTTCTTTTCTTTACCCTCTCAGTTATCTGTCTGATGCATTATTTATAATTTTATGCATTAACCATCCACATGCTACACTCTTGCAAAATAGTTTAACTGGTAGATGTTTCTTCTGCAATGTCTTCCTTTCTTTTTTCAAATATTCCATATTTGACTTACTACCTGTTAAATTTGTTATTCATTTTCCTTTTTTATTATTATATCTTCATTTTCCCTACAACTGGCAATAGTACTCTGTGGTCAGAAGAAAACACTTGCTTCTTTCCTTTCTCTGTCAATTTCTCTGATGTCCTCTGAATACATTACACAATCTATTTCAGTCTTTACATTTTTTCTTTATATGTACATTCTCCTTTTCTTTAACTGTAATCTATTTTCCTTGCCTCTTTCATTTTTAATATCCTACATCCTTTTGTCATTTCTTTCCTTAAATCACCAATTAAAATCACAAAATTTACTTGCAAATAAGTTAATTTATCACATTTTTATTTCCTCAAATATCCACCGCATTTCTTTGTGCATGTAACACAATTAATGTTAATAGTTTTATTTTTATTCTTAAATCACACAATAACACTCTGCTTGTGAGCGCTACTATCTTTCCCATGATTTTCAATTCTTCAGTTTTAATGAGCACTGCAGTCCCAGAACATACATCCTTCCCTAGTGTACACACCACTCTTTTCTTCCACATCAAGTCAAACTTTTTATTTTTACTTGTCTCAACACACTTTATATATTGTAAACAAATTACATTTGCATCAATTCTTCTCTACCTTTCAAGCATAACCATTCTTCTAACATCATTCTTTGTGCTGTTTAACCTCTTCTTTTTTGTATATTTTCTTACCACATCTTTTGTTTCTTTTTCTTCTTCTCACCCTACTTCCTACAAACTTTGTTACCTGCCTCCCCACTAACCTCCCCTTCTCTTTCCTCCTTGGTGTCAAGTACATCATAATTATTTTCTATCAAAACCCCTTTTATTCCTTCTTTCCTTACATTTCCTCCTCCAATAGCTTTATCCACTTCTTGCTGCGTGTCTATTTTTACTCTTTTATCATATTTACCCTTGTCCCATTATCAATTACCTATTCCAGTTCAATTTCTTTACTAAAATGTTATTCACCTTTATCTCAGTTTGTATTTGCTCCCTTTCACTTTGTTTACTATTCCTTCCTTCATCTATAATTAAAGGGCAATGAAGCCAAAAAATGGTTATCCCCTCACATTTAGTATAACTTGGCCGTCCTTGAATGACCAAATTCTTCACTTTCTCCAAATTGTCGGCACTGTCTTTTGTTAAAGTTCTGTATAAGATGTTACAAATCACCACAAAAATGCTTTGGTATGCGTCCCCTGTGTTTTACATTTCCCCTCTTTCTATTCACCATTAATACATTGGATATGTGCTGCATTTCGCCCTCTTCTACATTCCATGCCTCCCAGGCAACCATTCACATTTTTCTTTAATCCAGCACTTTTATTCCATACACTTTTTTGACATACTTTTGAAAAAAAATGTTCAGTTCTTTTTCACTTGAGCCTGAAGTTCTAAACTGTACTAACATTTTTTTTTATTTTTACTTGCAAAGTTAAGTTCTGGTAAACATATTCATTTCATGGACTTGCAAAATATTTTTTCACATTCATTTACAAGTTGTTCTGTCAACAAACAATGTTTTAAAAGCCACTTCACAAAATTATTTAGTCCCCCAAATGTATTAGGGTTCTTATGTCTGTTACTTTAAATACCCAGTGGTATAATAATATTGTCAAAATAAAGTACCTGTCAATGGACTTTTCTTTATTTTTCAGCTTTAAATGTTGCCATTGGTCTTCTTCTAAATGTTGACTCTTGTTCCCTATTATTTTGATGAATGTTTTCACCATTATTTTGTACCTACTGTTTATTTTCTGCAGTTACTGCTGCATGTGATAATCATTTAAACAGCAATCTTTCTTCATTTTACTCTTCAGCACACTCTCTCTTTCTTTCACAATTGTTTGAACCTCTTCAGTAGCACAACCTTAAATCCAGCTACTCCACCAGAAAGAAATTCTCCCTCTTTATCTCTGATATTCTCCATCTTGACTTCATGATTTACATCTTCTGTTGTTTCACCTCCATTAGTTTTCTTCTTCTCCAAAACATTTTCACAGCTACGCTCCACATCTCTTATTCTTCTCAATAGTTCATTCTTCTCCAACATCAGCATTAAGACTGGTGCTACCAAACCTCCTGAAGCCACAAGCATGACTTCTGCATCACCATTTTCACCATAAATAACTATTTTAACAGTTCCGTAATCCATGTTATCTGCAACAGCATTATTACCTTCAATCATCAAAGTGAACTCAAACCATAGCAGCAGCTCTCTGGTGCCCCCTAGAGGCTTCAAAGGGTAGGAGAAGTTCCCCACTGCCCTGGCCAAATTTCTTCTAGTCAGTATGAATGCCATCTTTTGTCTCCCCTGATGAGAGACCTAGTGGGACTAACCTGGTCAACAAAAGATAAATAAATAAATACATTAGCAAATAGCTATATGTTGTAGTATACAATGTGTTGTGTAGCACTGGCAACATGAGATATTGCATATGGGTATTACCCTACAAACTGGGTTGCTCTGCCAACAGTATGGCTAATGATGTGAATACTGTTTATAGGCACTGCTTCTGCTGTAAATTAGGGATCAGACAAGATAACAATAGAAATGTGCAGTTGTAAAATAGTGCATAACACAGTGCTCAAGATGCTGCAGGGTACCTTTAACATCTCACCATTTGCAGAATCTGTCCCTCAATTCCAAAATGCTGAGATTTTGATTTCCTTTCTGGAAATCAACTGCTCTAAAAAAACTTTGCATTATTGTCCTACACATCCGCCCTAGAAATAACATACCAGGTTTTGAAGACATCCTTTCTTGGATTTCCTATACTATAAAAAATGAAACAATTATCCTTGGTGACATGAATATTGATTGGGCTTCCACTTACTCCAAACAATCACCCTCCAGCATAAATCTGTTTCCCTTCACCCAACAGATCTCTACCACTACAAGGTACAACAACAAAACCAATGAAGGTTCCATCTTAAACTAGATTCTTGTCTCAGACCCCTCCAAGTACATAACATCCAGCACTTTATCCAACTCCATTAGTGACTACCTCCCTGCCTATGCTGAGTGTGTCCATCCTTCCCTAAATCCACAATATCAAACACATTTAATAGCATACTGAACAGCATTAACTGGGATACTCTTAAAGCTCTTCCACTCGATAATGCTCTGCTCTTCTTTAATAACTCCTTTCTAAGGATTTTGGATAGCCTAGCTCCTACCAGAACCAAACAAATCAAAACCAATCATCCTCCCTGGTTAACAAAAGCCACCAAAGACATTATGACTAATTGGGACAAACTATGGAAACTCTGGATTAAATCTAATAATCCTTCCTACCTCACTCATTACAAACAACTCCAAAACCAAACTAAAAAGCACATCTCAAAAGACAAACAGCAGTACTTCTGGAACCAGCAAACAAATAGAAAAAATAACCCCAAAATACTCTGGTCTTCCCTCAATAATCTCCTCAGCCCTCACTCCTGGCACCAAACTCAATCCCGGCCCATACCCCGAGAAGCCTCCTGAACATATAGCCATCTTTAATTCCTACTTTACTGACACCATTGCTAACATTACTGCTACTTTTTCCTTGCCTCTCCCTAATAGTACTGCTTTCACACCCTCTTCTCCCTCTTCTCCCCTGCATCATACCTTACCTCAGAACTTCCACAATACCTCAATTACTTTACATCATCCCTCTCCAAGCTTCAACACCCCCCTCCAAACTGCACACAACAATCTTCCCAGCCAGAATTTATCTCACTCTCCCATCCCTACCACCTACATCAAAAAGCTCCTTCGGAAATTAAAGCCTTGCTCAAACTCAGACAATGAAATTCCTGCCAAATTTCTTAAAACTGCTGCTGACGCAGTGGCCTATCCCACTAGCATTCTTATTAACAGATCTATCCAAAAATCCTATGTACCTTGCCTCTGGAAAAAAAATCATTCTCCAACTTCATAAAGGCAGCCCATCAACTGATATCTCTAATTTCTGACCCATTGCTATACTTTCCCCATCTCTAAAATCCTTGAAAAATGTGTGCAAAAACAACTCAGACTACCTTCTAAACAATACAATTCTCTCCCCAGCACAGCATGGGTTCCGCCCAGGTCATAGCACATCCACTATTCTAATATCCTTCTTAGGCATGGTCAATAAAGCCAGAGACTCAGGACACATTGTATTAGCCCTTTTGTTGGACCTTTCAAAAGCATTCAATACCATCTCTCATTCTGTCCTCCTCTCTCAGCTCTCTAGTACTGGTCTATCTCCCCAGTCACTTAATTGGTTCAAAAACTATCTCTCCAAAAGAGAGCATGCTGTTAAATGCCAGATTTTTATTTCCCCTTACCTTCACAACACTACAGGTTTACCTCAAGGTTCAGTTTTAGGCCCTCTTCTGTTTAACATTTTTATCCGCAACCTCCACCAAGTTATCCCACAGGGCTCACTAGTCCAGTATGCAGATGACTCCACTATAGTCTGCTCTGCTCCCAACACAAACGTATTACTGCAAACTACACAAGCAGCATTTCCCACTGTGGAAACTTGGCTTTACAACAATCACCTGTCTTTAAATCCCCCAAAAAACAAACTTATAATCTTTACTCCTAAGAGAAATATACCTATCAATAAAGCTGACCTCAATATATTTTCTCTTAACTCCACAAAAGTTGAGCTAGTAACCCATACTAAATTGTTAGGAGTAATATTAAAATTGATGAAAACCTTAAATTCAATCAGCACATCCAAAGTAATATAAGTAAAACGTACAAAAACTTGGATTACTCTATAGACACAATACGTTCCTCTCCCTCCTGACTAAACAAGTATTGGCACTATCATACCTACTACCCTCACTAACCTATGGTGCTCCCTTACTAACCAACTTTCAGTCTTCCTTGAAAACAAAACTAGAAACATGCTACAACAAGATTGCTAAATTTGCTACAAACAGTCACCATTCTACTCATCACTGTATTGCCCTAAAATAATTAAAATGGCTGGAATTCCCCCACTACGTATTACTCCTTCAGCTCACAACTATACACAAACTCATTCATAAACCACATGACTGCCCTGCCCTTATCACCCTACTCACCCTTTAAAACCCGATTAGGTCTCTGTGATCCGAACACCAGCATCTTCTTCAAGTTCATAAACCTAAATCACCTGCAAGCCAGTCACTATACTCTTGACACATTGCCAGAACATGGAATAACCCGCCTACATTCATCTGCATACAACAAAGCCCTTCTAAATTCAAAACCTCACTGTATATTCATCTCCTTTCCAAGTGGACATGTAACGATTCAATTCCTTCCTCTACCATTACTTAATTACTAACTGAACCTAATTCCAATTTTTAACTCTGTTTTTATCTAGTTCCTGCTCCAACATGTTGTTCTTATAATAATTCCATATGAACTTTCAACTACTTTATTCCTCTTCTTGTTTTCACATAACTCCCACTCCCCCTCTCCTCTCTGTCCTGCCAATTTCCTTCTACATCACTCTTCTTTCTTCTCTACTATCTTTTTATTTTTTCCCTCCCCCATATCTCTATTTCTTTCTCTCTTCTTTCCTCCTTCCCTCTCCCCTAAATATCACAAATTACTCCTCATATGCCTCTCTCCCCTATATATATATATATATATATATATATATATATATTCTATTATTTATACCATGAATCACCTGAATTTATATGCATTGATGCTCATAACTGTATAATATTGATCTGTTTTGTTGTGTCTAGTGTTGTGTCATGTTTTTATTGTCTGCTCCATGAACAGGTTTAACTTTGCTGTTAATATAATGCTATATCAGCTTTACCTATTTGCTATAATGTTACGTAAATTTCTTGGTAATTTCCTTTTCTGTATTAACATAGAAAGAATACCGCCACAGTCAATTTAAACAAAATTGCTCATTAACATAAAATTCACAGAACTGAGCGCTTTCGTCCTACCAATATAAGGACTTAATCAGAATTCAATTAAAAACCAATACTAACCCCTTTTATACAAAAATACCATCTATTAATTAACCACTTTTTTGTAATCTTCCTTATCTTTTTAAAATGTTTACTGAAACTTTTTTGTAACTTTATGTAAGTCTTATTGTTATATTGGAGCTTTTCTACCTGGGTCTCCACTGAAAATTGGCTTTCTTTAGCCTAGTGGACTGTCCCTGTAAACAAATGCCAATAAATAAATAAATAATACATACTGTGTGACTGAAAAAGTAAGTGAGCTCATCAATAGAATGGATTTCAGGTCTTAGAAAGCTTAATTTAACATAGATATTAAAAGTCTGGAAGTAAGCTAAACTGTGCCCATATATATATATATATATATATATATATGTGTATATATATATATATGTATATACATATGTATATATGTATATATATATATATATATATATATATATATATATATATATATATATATATATATATATATACATATGTATATATATATATATATATATGTATATATATATATATATATATATATATATATATAAGTACATGCTCACTTACTCTAAAACCAAAGGTTTCTCAAATTTCTTTGCATTCTGCCTTGAGAATTTATACAATTTTTATTCTTAACCTTTTCAGGCCTTTTCCAGCCATGACCCAGTCCAAAAGAGTAAAGATATATACTCCACATATATGCTCAGCTTGGTGTAGGCAAACAAATAGTTTGTTTTTAGAAGTTGGGAGGAAACAAAAATATTGAGGAAAAAAAGCAATACAGACATTGGACGAACATGCAGCCTTCAGATGGACAATAAATGCAGGTCAGAAATGAACCATGGATCTTGCAGCTGTGCAGCAGACAGTTTAGCAAGTCACAACTGTTATATCTATATTCATTCTATAGTCATAACTTATAGGGAGCAGAATGTATTTGCCACTGCATATCTCCAAATATCATATTTCTGAATGTTAGACTTCATATTTTTTTAATACCAGGCTAGGCTTGATGGCCTTGCTAGTAATCAGTCTCACTGGGTATGGAAATAACTGGAAGTGTAATCCTTCCATTTTTTCCACATGAAGTTGGATTGCACATCCCAATAGGACTTAGACTGTGCAATAAACTGATACAGGACTGCTTTGAAACTTATTTATATAAGCAATAACTGAAGAAGGAACAAAATCAGAGCTTTGCAAATCTCTAAACATAATCTGGGAAGGGAAGTAACCACAAACACCCCATTAGAGACTATTAGAACCACCTGAAAATAATCCCAAATCCTGAATCCTGATTGCCTAAAAATTGCACACTAAAATTACAACCTTATGATTCCATAACCACACAGACAAAATCAAAACACTATCCCCACATGCGGTGGAGTTTCTGCTGAATACAGATCTTAAATTAATATTTCGTTTCTGAGATCATATCACCTCTGGGCAGATAATAGTTAAGGACCAGCTTCACAAAAATTCTATTTCACTCCATCAGTTTTGATGAAGTGGGATTCAGGCAGTTCTTTGAACATATATATCTCTTCACTCCTTAATTACATTAAGCCACAGAGACAGTATAACTTAGTCTATCATGCCTCCTGACCCACTTCTGCCATTTCACATCTTATTTGAGAAAGGTGAATTGACTATGTTCTGTGTATTCAATAGTGGAAGATATTGAGTGCTCCCGGTTTAAATAGTTCACACTGTTATATAGTATTACTACTGTCTTTTCGAAGCAAAATGTTAAGTTTTCTGGTGAATTTCACAGTCTTTGGAGCATCTTCCAAACAATACATCAGAAAATGTTAGTGACTTGATTTGTAATTTTGCTTTTGGAATGACGCTTTTTTGCATTTTATTTTGCTTTCAAAAGCAAAGTAAAAGAAAGTAATACAAATGTAATGCATGTATGCATACACAGCATAAGTCATTCTGATGATACTATATTTTGAATTATTTTACATTAATCTACCCCCACTCTGGTTTAACTGGGAACCTAGAGGGAGTACAAATGTCCATTGGATGGACTTTCTGTGCTTCTAGATTCATACACCTCATATTTTGACAACATCAGAACATTTTTATTTATTTCACTTTTAGCAATCATTGCATAAAACACTGAACTCTAACACAGTAAATATCGTCAAGAGGCAGTTATCTGTATTGTTAAAACATTTTAGACAATTCAGATAATTATTAGTTTAAATATTGAGCCTTTTGTGTCAAATGGTCCTGGTTTAGAAAGAAAAAAGGTGCCTTGAGGTCTGTTGTACATTTAGAATTCTGAGCATTCATTGGAAAGGTTTGGGGTTATTTTAAACAAGATCCGTATCTGCACAGAGAATATGCAGTGTTGCCTTGGCAACCAGAGCAAGTAAGGTCTGTATCTGATTTAGAATTGAAAAAAAAAAATTGCATAAATAAGAAAAAGTCAGTGAGGGAAATGAACGATTAATGAAAGCTATGCAGAAATTGTTCTGTCAGTAAATGAATTTCTGGATGACCCTTGGTAAGGTTCTAGGAAAAGACACGTTAGAAGTGCAGAAAGAGTGAATATTTAAGTTGTTTTGTGAGTTGCAGAAATAATAATGGTGGCTGCAAGTTCATTAGTATGCCATTGGGTCTGTAGTGTTCCTACTCTCTGCTACTGTATGCGTGTGAACCAGCTGCCCATACTTTCAGACTGATAAGGCTCCAGGGACAGTAGGGTTTGATTTTTTCCCTTCTCTTTTGCTCTTTTTGTTTCTCTTTCTTGCTAAATGGCATATCACACTTGTCTGTCAAGGCAGCTTTAGGAGCTATAGTCAGTGCGGTTCAGAGTGAAAGTCCTGAAATAAATATATATATAGATATAGCTTTATATAAATGTGTGTGTATGTATATATATATATATATATATATATATATATATATATATATATATATACTTATATATATATATATATATATATATATATATATATATATATAATGTATATGTATGTATATGTATATATATATATATATATATATATATATATATATATATATATATATATATATATATATATACACATACATACATATACACACACCTATATAGACATTTATATATACAGTTTGAACTTAAGAATTAGGTGGAGTAACTGTATTCAATTTGCTAAATTAGATAAAAGGGGGAATGACTGAAAAATAGCAAGTGAAAAAATGCATTTAGGACACAGGGCTATGAGAATAAAAAGTGGCTGGCTTAGAACAGAAGTGGAACTGTAGCTCTCCATGACTTACAATATTATGTGTAATAAGTTACAATTGTGGGAGTAGTTAACCACAGTGAACACATCACTACTTTTTCTGTATGAGATTTTGGAATTAAAGAACTGTCCTATTCACAAACATCTTTGTAAAGGGTAGTTACCATTTTCCCGGTGTTGCGATCTCGAACGAACATTCCTTCCTATCCAGGGATCACACAGTACTATACAAGTACCTTGAGAATTTGCCTAGACTGGGATCGCTGTCTTGGTGGGTGTGATTGTTGACGGAGTGAGTCATTCTACGCTCTTTATTTTGTACCAGTAGAAATATTTTTTTCCTGTTTGGTGGGTTGCAGTTTGTGGGAATACATGCAAAAATTACTGGGGAAAGTCCAGTGTGGAAATTTCATGTAAAATAATAATTTTAATGAAGCATAAAGTAGGTACTTTCAAAAAGTAGGAAAAAGCTTCTTGCAATGATCTTTGATGATGATTGGTATGTATAGGACTTAAATATGGAACAGACTAATCTGGATGCCTGTCTGGTGATACAGCTCAGAAAGTGAGACAGAAAAACAAACAGTGGATAATGAAATTGCTACCATAGCAGAATACAGGACATTATTAGTGATCTAGCAGCAAACAATGTTAGGGTTATGTAGGCGGGTTCTTTTTGCAACTGTAGTAGTGTCTTAGATATGGCTCCCTACTGAAGTGTTGGCACTCGAAATGCTGAGTGCCAACATACCAAAAACCCCCTGAAAACTCAGGAGAAGATTGAATCTTGAACGTCGCTCTTCTTTTTTAAACTTCTTTTTTTTTACGTAGGCAAGCCCCCCTGCCCCCAAAACTTATATATACAAACTCCGAGATCAGCATACCTTGGAGAAAATAGAATATCCTGAGAAATGGCCATATTAGACTTAATACATTTGAGTCTGTTTTTTCGGCCATTCAGTCTCCATGTTTTGGAACTGACTCTAGCTGGTACCAACATATCAAATAGTTATCCTAAGGGATGCATAGGGTTCTGTTCATCAGAACTCTGTCATTGCTGAAAGCCTGACACTGATAACGTGGCTGACTACACTGAAGACTTTACACTGGTATGAGGGTGGCAAGGATCTGCACAAAGCCTGTGGTCTGCATCTGACAGAGAAGGTCATTGCAGTCCATTCTGCATTCTGCACTGATGAACAGTTATAGCAGATGCAGCATATATATGACAAATGGAGATATAAATTGTGTGCTTCTTCACAGTATACAAATTAAAACAAAAAAGAAAAGATAAAAGTTCGGTAGAAGATGCCTCTTAAGGAACCACATTAATGAGAATATCAGACTAGTACAGGACAAAGAAGACCGTGGTGGTGCTGCGGTAGCATTGTCACCTCACAGTTAGACGTTGCCCGTTCAATTCTCAGTTCGAGCGTCTTCTGTGTAGCGACATGCGTGAATGGGCATTCCTTCGTTGAAGGTTGTGCATTAGATCCAGCAGGCCAGTACGTAAAAATCTACTGCCAATCATTAGTGGACCGGAGTTCTGCTGTGGCGACCCCTAACTGCGAAAAGCCGAAAGACACAAACAAACAGGACAAAGGAGACCACAGCAAAAATTTCAAAACATGAGAGAGTTACCAGAGGGCAAAAAGGGATGAAAATGAGTTTCTCTTTTGGTAAAAGCAAATGTGTGCACTTCCATAGAATCCTGAAAGTAACATGTGATGCACTTGCTTTGGTGGTAGGGGCAGAGCAAGGCATGCTGTTACATGGATGGTGGTGAGTGAGACCTCAGCAGGCACATTAGAGGGGTAGATGGGGGTTGCTGTAAGTAAAAGAAAGTGTCACTGGGATTGTTATGCATAGGAACAGAGTAGGAAAGGACGAAAGGGACCATTGTATTGTAGGACACCTTGTAGACTGAGAAACAGGAGCTATGCTTCACATTGGAATGATGCACATAGCTTTGATATGGGATAGTATGAAATGAGTAAGCTGCTGTGTCTGTTTGGAGGTTGGGGTAGCCATATGCAAAATGGAGGAGTGCATTTCCCATCAATCTTGGATATCAGTTAACTAGAAGTAAGTCTATACTTCAAACTGCATGTTTGTTTGTGAAGGAGACCCCCTACAGTCTGTGCAGCAGTGCAGAGGGTGTGTTGTATGGAACAGATGGGTTAGATCCATTACAAGAGGCTGCAGAAAAGTTTGTTAATGCACAGTCTCACAGAGCTCAAAATGCTTAGCTGTAGGAGAGGGGAGAAAATAGAAAGCATCATTCGTAAAGTGCTTAAATTAATACATGGTTAACATCTCAACCAGCTTATTTATATAATTAGCTACATTTCCCTCCCCTTGTGTCTGTTGTAGCTGTCCATAACTAATTGTGAATTGTATACTAATAATATATCTTACAGGCTCCATAACAAGCTATCAACTCTTTTGTGATAGCTGTATGTAACTGTGATCACAAAACAGCAGTATCTCTCAAATGTGAACATTTGCATGTGAAAAATAAGTAAAAAGTGTTTATGCAGGGGAGCGAGCCCACTACACCTCCTACTGTCAGAGGCTGCACCCCACACCCCTGCTGCTTACATATTTCAGCCCCGAGATCACTGCATCTCAGAGAATGGAGAAACATCTGAGATACTGCAGCTTCAGTCTTTTGGGACAAAACGCAGCAGTCACACACCAGTGAGCACATATAAGAGAGTTATTCACTAATGCCTGAGTCCCTTTCTTAGACTATCTTTCCTCCCATTATCCTTTTGACATTAATAGCAATATAGCCATAGTTGTTATTCTACGTTTTGTCCTTGTTCAGCTCCAGCTGCAATTTCTACCCCAGCCTTCCACCCCCCCACCCCACCAATCAGTCCCTTTATCCAGCTGCTCTCTGACTTTTGCCCACCATCAAATTACCTTAGATTGCCTTTTCTTTGCGTGGTATACTCTTATTATTTGCCACTGTGCTCGCTTCCTCTCCTGCTGTTCTCATGAAACACAAGTGCTTCATTTTTCTTACCTACCTCTTCCCACATCCTGATTTCTCCACAACAAACACTGCCTTTTAGTTTACAGCTATTTATATTCAATTTTTCCTGCCATCATCTTTAGCGATATACAGAAATGATAGCCCTCCACAAGCAGTGTTACAAGTCCCTCCTTCCTGCTTCTACTCTACCATGAATCTTTTCCAGGCCGGTGTACTTCTCATCCTCATTGTTTTCTACTCTGCTTGCAGAGTTACTTGATAAGGCATTGGCCTCCTAAGCCAAGGAATGTAGGTTTAAGTCCCATTTGGGGTGATATAATCTTGATAGAAGTGAAGCTTTTGGGGTTGGGAGGGTAGCCTAATGGTTAAGGTGTTTACCTTACAAACGCAAAGTGCAAGGTTTGAGTCTCATAAGGGATAATTGGCTAGGTTTAGAATGGCTTGTAAGGGCAGTTAACCTAGTACTAAGCTATGAACTATGAACCTATATCCATTTGTTTATAACCTAACAATTTAGGAAAGAAAGTGTCTATTGTCAGTGAAGATCACTCAACCCTTATTGAACAAAATAATACCTCTCACAATTATAGAACTTTGCATACAAGTATTCAGCAATCTGAGGATTCATAGCATATAATAGTAAATAAAAAACAAAGAAAGGAAGACGTTCACAACAAATAACAAGGAAGAAAATGAAACTGATAAATGTCTGTAAAAAGAATACGTACTAAAAAGAACACTGCTTTGTTATGGAACACACAGATTACAGGGAATGATAACATTTTTCTACCCATAGGTGCCAGAAGCTGTTGAAGATGGGGGGGTGGAGGGTGAGAGGGGCACTTAGTGATCTAAAAAGGGCAATTTTTTTATAACTATTTACTACCACAACATAGGTTCACTTGGAGGACTTTTTAAGCTTAGCCAATTCTTTTTTGGTGCTTGATTCTTGAATTAACATTTTCTGATTGGTCTTACCTATCCCATGGCTGATAATTGTATATTAGCTCTAGTGAGAATAACTGTGATCATTCCAGAGATAATTTGAGAGGACCCATATAAGGGAGGCAGCATTTAGGAACTGCCTCTATCCATTTAGTGGCATGAGTGGCAATCCTGCAGCACATTTTCTATTACCCATCCATAGATCCAAGTTTCATTTGAATATGGATGGATAAGCTTTGTTTTATTTTTATGGATAGTTTGTTCAGGATTGAAGTAATTATGGATATAAATGAAACAACTCAGACTTCTGTTCTTTAAAGGTATTCCCCTTTTCAGGATGTTCTGCTTTGGAGTCTGCATGCCAGACCATGCTAATATAACATAGAAATGCAAGAAAATTATGCCAACAAAATGGAGAATAAGAAATATTAAAGGAATCTAAGTCACCTTATGTACCTTAGATCTTGCTGTGGATAAGGGCTGGAACTTTTCAGGACAGCGATTCATAAAGCAGCTGATATGTATCTTGATGATTTTATACATATTAAATGATCTTCAGCAGTGTTCTGTTAAAAATACAAAAGCAACATTCTCAGTAAGACATTTTCATAGCTAGCTAGTACAAAATATTGAATTCTTAAATAGTGCCAAAGTGTTATCTGAATTAATAGCAGAAGAAGCTCTGTCTATTTTTAGATACACATCATTGCATAACTGTGTAAGTGTATGCCGATTGCTGTAATTTGGAGTCGAACAGCAATGGCTTACAAAGACAAAGGCTCAAGTACAGTCTTACATTTTCTTCTCCTGTAACTCTACTTCAGCATTTCTCTTATTGCAGGTTTCCTCCTTTGCAATGTTTTCTCTTTTTATCACTTCTCTCCCTTATAGAGTCTGGGTTTGCAACCAAATAAATGTTATAAATATAAACTGTCTTTCGGCTTTTCCTGGTTAGGGGTCGCCACAGTGGAACTCCAGTCCGCTAATGATTGGCAGTAAGTTTTTACGGTGTCGAGTTGCTAGCCCAGCACCCAACCATCAAGGAAGTCACACCCACAAATGCACACACCTACCTGCATGTCTTTAAATTCACTCGACCATGGGGAGGACATGTAGACTCTGCACAGAAGGTGCTCCAGCTGAGAAACAAACCAGAGAACCTCTTGCTGTGAGCTGACAACGCTAACCACTGCACCACCGCAGCCTCCAAAATACAACAAAATAAACATTCTGCCACCAAAGTATCAGTTAGAAATTGTAAAGATGTATGCATTAAGTCTGAATACCTGCCCTCATTTCTATAACAGAAGCAACAAATTCTATTACCTATCAATTTGCGTTGCACGACTCTTTATGCCTCTGTCTCTGTCCTATTCGTTCAGTAAGATGTTTTAATTTTGAAAATGTATAACTTAAATTTGTGTCCTATTTAAATCCCCCATGCCTTTCCTTTCCTACTCCTCTTGCTATCCTGGCAAGTTATTTCTGTATATCAAATGATCATCTCCTTCATGATTCATCCAGAAAATAGTTTTTGCAATACCCAAGTCACGTCTCTGATATGAATGTCAGGATATTATTCTATTCTTATGAAAATAAATTGTAAGCCAAAGACCAGAGGGGTGCCAGTATTATACTGTAATATGGCTAGAAGACAATTCTCTTGATCAAGAAGGACATTTAGAGATACCTCTGAAAATTCAAACCTTTACGATGGATGTTCCTAAATTAAGTATTAACTATTATAGACTCCTTTGACTGACAAATTAATCCCCCTTTCTGTGACCATTCGACTAAATTTAAAAATATGGATACGTTTGCCCTGACAAATAAATCCTACAAAACCACAATGCATACCATAGCTAGCTCAATGGCCACTCCATTAATTTAGGTCCTTCACTTTCTCAGATTAATATATCTGTATTAAAAATCTTGTACACTGCACACAAGACAGATGGCTATCATAAAAACTCTGTTAGACCAGTTCACTTGTAAAACACATCTGGAATAAATCTAATCTTGAAACTGATTTATATTTATCAGCAAATAAAGTCTTCTAACATTAGTGCAACAATTAAACTTATCTGTAATTAACTTCAAGACTAATAAATTTTGTCTATTCAGTCAACCCTATCTGAAATCAAATAATAAAAACCAAATCAGAATATAATCAGTATGCCAAGCAAACACATATAATTTAGTGCAAATGTAATTTACAGACAATCGTAATACTAAAATGTACACTTATTATGAGGCATAAATCTTATAACTTGAATCTGAAAGATTTCCTGCTCATGGATCACTAGCAAAAACATTTTGCAGCCTTTTCCTTGTATAGGTGCAGGAACAGTTCATGCTCAGAAGCGAAGAACCATAAACTGAATGTCTTGAGCTCTGCAGTTTGAACTTTAAAAATCAGCTTCGGAAGTATGCCTATATCTAAAGATTTTGTTATTTAGTCTGTACTGGATTAATTCTTTGACTCTGCTATACTCCACCTATTTACAGAATGGGACAATACTTTTAAAGTCATTTGTATTATTGCCCCATTTATATAGCTGAGCAACTCAAAAAAAAAGGAAAAATTTCTGTTGTCTCCAGAGTTGTCAGTGGGACATTTTATAAGCTACTGCTACAAAATACTGATTTATGCTTGAAAAAATAATCTATATTTCAAGGAAACGGATTACTGTAACATCAAATTAATATCAGGTGGTATATCGTGGCCAGGAGCATCATTATATTTTATCAAGTTGTCCAAAGTCACAGATTAATTCTGAATAGTGTAAGGATGTCTGCTTCAGCTTAATGCTTTAATTTTTTGTCACCTGATTTATCTGACAATTTGGTGACTGTATGCATTTTTGCTTGAAGTTTTTGTGTGTGTGTGTGTGTGTGTGTGTGTGTGTGTGTGTGTGTGTGTGTGTGTGTGTGTGTGTGTGCGTGCGTGCGCGTGCGTGTGTGTGTGTGTGTGTGTGTGTGTGTGTGTGTGTGCGCACACGCGTGAGGGAGAGAGGGAGAGAAAGAGAGCGAGGCCAAATTCGCAAATAAACCGATGGGTTTCTTAACCAGTAAAAGAGTTTTAAACAACTCTGCAAAGAAAAAGAGAAAGTTACATAGCTATTTGTTGCCATGCTGCAAACATGCGGTAGGGTTTGGTGATATACAGGCTGATATTTACAATGGTATACATTCATACCACTGGAGCTTTTGACCCATGCTAACAGATTGTAATAATTATAATAACTCACTCTGAGAATGGTTTTCTTCATTTCTTCATTAAAAACTGATCAACTCAGTTTAAAAATTAACTGACACGCACACATGCGCACATGTACCTGCACACACACACACGCACACATGCACACGTACATGCACACACACACGCACACACACACACACACACACACACACACACACACACACACACACACACACACACACACACACACACACACACACACACACACTCTGCATAACCGACCTGCTCAGCCTGCATAATGGACCTGCTAAGCACAGCCTGCATAATGGACCTGCTCAGCACAGCCTGCATAACAGACCTCCTCAGCACAACCTGCATAAACGGAGCACACTCAGCACAGCCTTGGGGAAAACAGACAAAATCTCTCCTTCCCTCAGCCTGCACATAAACAAAGCTTCCTTCCAGTGCCTAAAACACATAAACGGAGCTTCCTTCCAGCTTAGCCTGCTTAACAGCAGAAATGGAGCAGACTCAGCACAGCCTTGGGGGAAATGGATAAAATCTCTCCTTACCTCAGCCTGCACATAAAGAGAGCTACCTTCCAGTGCATAAAACACAGAAACGGAGCTTTCTTCCAGCGCATAAATGGACCCTTGGGGGGAAACACATAAAATCTCTCCCTACTCTGGCAGCAGTATTGATGTGATCAGAAATGCAGCAGCAGGTTCAGTGCACTTTTGTGTTTGAATTTACGTTGCACACATGGGTCAGCCTATAGGTCTTACAGCTGTAAAAGAGTGGAGGTGGCGCTCCCTCCCTTGCTCTCTGGTTCCGGCGCCTATGTTTCTACCAGAAAACCTTCAGTCTACAGAAAAAGGCATCATTTTCCAAAAGAGAAGATAGAAAAAAGAGGCAAGTAGTAAGTGAAAATGAAGAAATCAAACATGGAATATGGAAGTATTGATGAACATTACTGTTAGAGAAAAAGAGGAGAGAGTCAGAATTCGACAATGTGACTCAAGCTGTGGATGTACAAAGCCAGCTGGATGAGAAATGTGTGCTTGAAAATGTAATAAGCAATGAAAACAGTGGGATTAATAAGACTAATGGTGATGAAGAACATTCCTTTCTAACAATTGTCAGAGCAGATATTAATGAAGTAGAAGATGAAGATTTTTCAGATCTGGGCAAACATATTCTTATAACTGGCGATTCAGTTATTAGAGAAACTGATACTTAATCTGCAGAGAAGATAATGAATGTTGAATGGTGTTATGCTTGCCAGGAGCAAAAATGGAAGATGAGAGAAAGGCATTAGAAATCTTTAATGTAAGGAAGTATGGATCTGTTTTTATTCATGTTGGTCCAAATTATCTCATCCACAATAACTCTCTAACTGTTCATAGGTAGGTACTAGGCTATCTGCCTGAAGGCATTTATAAGCATAGCTGGAATGTGTTGGCTTTTGCCGCCCCCTTAGATTAGTTCCCTGTGCCTCTGTCCAGCAGAGCCATTGAAGTGATCCCTGGGGTAAACTTTCTGCTTCCCATCCACTCGTCAAGGTTTCTCTTGAAGAGGGTTAGAGAGGAGCTCTCCCAATTTAACAATCCACATTTTTTCTTTATTCGTTCATAATTCATGTAACACATGAACCTCATTGCTCTTAAACCTGATACGGTCAATGACCATGAAGCTAAAACTCCCTGTGGGATGTTTAAGTATGTGTTTATATAAGGAACTTGAAACCTTTTTGTTTCTAATATCACTTGTGTTCACCGACCCTTAATTTAAAGGGTCAAGAAGTTTGTTCCACATAAAATGCTCGACAGCTACATTGAGCTAAGTAAATAACCCAGCTAGTACTACAGATGGCAAAAAAGGAAACATTGAAAACATGTGGAGAATTATGGGAAGTAAAACTGTCTGACTTGAGCACCCTCGGACAATATGAGCAATGCCCACATTGATGACAACCCAGCAAAAATTGCCCAGTTACTGTAGTTTGAATGGGGGGATTAGGAAAATGATAGTACACCCTTTTATAATGACTGAATAAGGATCCCAATGACTGCCCCTTTCAAAAGGAATAAGAGCACCGATCCTTAATATAATTATTTAATATGTTATCTGACTGTAACAGGTGCCAATGTCTTTGGATTATATTCATGAAACTTCTAGTGTTTCTGCCATAAGTAGTGACCAGTCTGGGCTCCCAAGATTGATTTGTGCACTTAAGATGATATGTTAACAACTGTGACCTATCTTATTGGTTAGCAAACCGACTGGTCCTAGTAATGTCACCTGCTTCATATCCCCTGTTCTTAAATTTGGCTATTAGCTCTTGCCGATGGTGGGAATATGTGGAGAAATCAGAGAAAATTCTCCTAATACGGAGAAATTGTGATTTGGGGATGTTCCTGATGACATGTTGTGGGTGGAAGCTTGTGGCATGAAGTAGGGTGTTGAACTGAGGAAACTTTCTAAATACCTCACTCCCCAGAGTTTCTGATTCAGTTCTCCTAATCGACACATCCAGGAAAGTTATTTTAGATCTATTATAAGTTAACTTAACTTAAATTCAACACCCCACTTGTTGGAATTCAAATATTCCATATATTCAAAAAGAAATGCCTCATCCGCTCTCCACACCAACCAACAGTCATCAAGATATTTCCTCCAAATATCTAATTCATTCATTAAAATGTTATGGTTCATATCATAAATCAATTGCTCCTCCACGTAGGCCATAAACAGGTCCACATATATAGGGGCAAAAGAAGCCCCCATAGCAGTACCTTGAATCTGCCAGAAACACTTATCTTTGAAATAAAAGACATTGTGGATGATTACCAGTTTGGCCATACAAACCAGAAGAGTGTTGAAACCTGGTTTGTACATATTCGCCCGATCAAGCCAATATTGCAAAGCAGTGAGTCCTGCCCAGTGGGGAATACTAGTATACAAGGAGGTGACATCCAAAGTACATAAGAACCAGTTAGGTTCCAGTTGCATATCTGATATGATGGCAAGAAACTGCGTGGTGTCCTGTATCCTCGCCCGTACCAAGGGTAATAAAGGTTTCAAATATTGTGTAAGGAATTCCGACAGGGGCTCCATCAAAGAGCCTCTGCCAGAGACAATTGGTCGACCAGGCAGTCTATTGGGATCCTTATGCATTTTCGGCAAGAAATAAATGTATTGTTGTCTGGGGTGATTGACCTTGAGGTGATAACAGGTATCATGAGAAATGATGCCTTCCTCCTCTGCTAGATCCAAAAATGTATCAATGTCTGTTTTAAATTTACTGGTTGGGTCAATAGACATTGCCTTATAATGAAATTCGTTAGACAGTTCTCGCTCTGTCTCAGCTTCATAGTCAACCCAATTCTGAACCACCACTACCCCATCCTTGTCCGCTGGCAAAATGGCAATGTCATGATTCTTAATAAGATGTTCAACACATGACCTTTCTTGTTGGTTAAGATTATCCCTAATCATATTATACTTGCTCAAATTCAAATGTAAATCTTTAAGAACCTCATTTTGAAAAGACTGTACAATGGGTGACACTGGTGGCTTGAACTGTGACGGTCTAAATCGAAAAGTTCCAAGGCCAAAACAATCAACCTTTTCCCCTTCCTGATTGTGAAAGAACAATCTTAAATTAAGGGTATGACAAAAATTGACAACATCTTGTGCAAAATGATGCTCCAGAACACAAAAACCTGGCACAAAATCCAAACCTTTATTTAGAACCTGAAGTTGTTGTTCATTAAATGTAACAGAAGATATATTGTGTACATTATTCACTTCAACATTCAAATTTTGGTCATATTCTGGAGAATCACCCCAAGATCTATGATGTCTTTTGTGTTTCCTACCCCTCCCCCATCTCTGAGATCTGTGCCTAAAGGGATCCCCCATGTCAACTTGTGCTCTAAATTGTTCCTCTTAGAAACTGGTGAAACTCTGGTGTGGCCATACTCCCAGTCTGTGTTTGATGACGATTCATCCGCAGAAGTTGCAGACTCCCTATCTCTTTTCTTAAGTATAGACCTAGGTCAAGAGACCCTAGATTTCTTGGGGGTTTGAACAGATGTAACAAATTTGACCATAGGACGCACCTCAAACGGCTTGCCTCTATCATAGTCTCCCACATCACGAGTAAACTTTTTAATTTTTCTTTCCTTCAACCCAGAATCCAATTCTAACAGATCCTTGTTAAGTTTATCAATACAAATGTTGTAACATGGGAGTGATGAGAACTCATCAAATCCTGTACTTAAACTCAAAACCTGAGTTGTTTGTTCTTCCACCTTCCTCTCATAATAATTAGTCAATATATTGACAAAAATCATAGAGGCCTGTTGCTGTGCCTCAGACCATTGGGCCAAAAGACAGTCATCTGGTTCAGCAACCATAGGTTGCAACCTTATTCTTAGTCCCCTTGGGGCAATTTTGCTCTGTTGATATGCCCGAAACAACCTGAGATGCCAAACATTCTTCCTTAATGTAATAAGATTTTTGGTCAACTTAGTAAAAGCTGATCGACAATCCTGAGTGGGATCCTGAACTCCAGAGCCATTATTAACATTACCTGACCCCAGGCCAAAAATGCCTAAATCCCCAGAGTCCGATGAAAGACCCTTAATAATAGTTGCCAAATCCATCACCGACCAAAAAGACCACAATATAACCAGAGAAACCAAATATAGCCACTGTCCACAAAGGTCAAATTGGAGTACAGTATTCAAAACTGTCTCATGCAACTGATACCATAAGTGTACCAAAATCAATATGTTGCTTTAGCTCTCCTCACCAAATATAAGACATCAAAAAATGGCCAGCATGGGTACAATAATAGCCAATACACTGCACTCCAAAAATGAGTGCTCAGTTGTTCAGTGTTTATGATGATATAGGAAAGTTTAAAAGATAAATCAATCAAATTAAATGACTATTTGCAATACTTGCTAGACACTTGAATAGGTCCACTTGAACAACTATGCCTGCTACGACACCCAAAAGTCCATAAAATAGACCCCAAATGTTGACCGTAGTAGTGGAAGAACCAAAAAAGTGTGTACAATTTGGTCAGTGATGTAATGAAAAAAAGACCAAGCCATAGAATTATAAACTTGGATCTGAAGTCCAACACTTCACTCAAAAATCAGGACTATACAATATTCATCCCCAAAACCAAGCTAATGGGACATAAAATCAGGACAGAACATTGTATTATCCTCCCCAATAAATCCAAGACTCTTCGTTGTAAAAAATAAACTTGAATGTTAATAAACCCAATATTTCCATATACAGGGCAGTCTGAAGTAATAGAACCTGTTCCTATCCCATATAAGAATAATGTAAAGGATTCCCTTATCTGGCAAAAATTGGATGGTAATATATTGTTTAAAACAATAAACCTGAACCATAAGGACATAAAGTCAGGCCAAACTATAAATGCATATACCCTAAACCATAATTATGTAAGGGTAGACATCAATTTCGAAATGGACAGTCTGTTACAATATTAACATGTTCGAACATTAATAATCAAAACATATATCAGAAATCGAACACATGTATCAAACAGTTGAACCATGTATCAACCTCAATTAAAACTTAGAGTTGATAACAATCAAGTCTCAAAAATTTGACATAATGCGAACCATATGTCCAATATATAGCACCTAACAATGTAAAAGTACAATCAAGCAAACCGTGAGATACAAGTGCCCGGAATTCTGGTTATATGAGGGTAAACCTCTGTTTTGAAACAGACAATCTGTACAAACATTCCTGATCGAAACATGTATAAAGTTAAGCCCGTGTATCAGACAATTAAACCATGTATCAACCCCAGCATAAACCTAGGGTTGAAAACAACTGATCACAAAGAAATAACATAATATAGACCATATCTTGGTTAAAAATAATTGAAAATTTGAGACACTTCCAGAACTATATATATATATATATATATATGTAACAAAAATTGTCTGATGTTAATGCAATATTGAGTCCACAAGTCAGACTGTTCAAACACTTGAACCCTGATATTCCAAAGTGGATGACTATGCACTTTTTGGAATTTAGCTTGCGGCCATGGTTTTGACACCAGTTATCTGTCTCAATGAGACCCTTTTGGAGGATGTCTGTGTCAGCCAGAGAGTCAATTATAGCCCCTAGCTTGCAGTTGTCTGTGAACTTGGTCAGCCATAGTCCTCCTGTGCTTGCCTGTACCTCTGAGAAGTATATGCCAAACAGGAGGGGTCCAAGGACTGAGCCCTGGGGAACGCCACTTGTAACTGGTTTAGAGTCAAACCTAGCTCCCACAACTCTTACCATGTGGGTTCTGTCCATGAGCCAGTTGGTAACCCATCTCGTGACATAGGGGTTTATGTTCAGGCTGGTGAGCTTGTCTATGATACCTGAGTGTGGAATGGTGTTGAAGGCCTTTGCGAGATCTAGGTAGGCTGTGTGGACCACCTTTACCTCGTCTATAGCCTTGGTAACTTTCTCAAAGAAGTCCACCAGGTTTAGGAGGCATGATCTGCCCTTAACAAAGCTGGGTAGGGTCCAGTGTTTGGAGGTTCCCAATGTCTCTGTTAATGAGATCCATGATGATGCGCTCCATAGCTTTGCAGACCAAGCTAGTCAGGCTATAGCTCCTGGGGTCCATTGAACTGTTGCTGTGCGCCACTCTATGGGCATGTAGCCTGTGGAGAGGCTGAGTTTAAACAGTGTGTTTAGGTGACGGGTTAGTTCATCGTTGAGCTCCTGTAGGACGCAGCCTGGGACACTGTCCGGTCCCATTGATGCTGTGTTTTTGGCTTTGGAGAGGGCTGTTTTAACCTGAGTGTCTCTGATTCAAGGGGCACTACATTCTTCTGGTATAGTTATGGGCCATTTTGGGGGTGAGAGGGGGGAGAAGTTTGCACTGAACATGTCTGCCAGGATGTTGGCTATATTGGTCGGTTCAGTGTATTTTGTGCCATTCTACACTAACTCTGAGCAGGTCTGAGCATTGCCACTTAGATTCTTGACATAGCTAAAGAATGCCTTGTGGTTATCTTTGGAGTCCATGACAATTTTTCTTTTGAAGCTAGCCTTGAATGATTTTATGAGGGAACATAGTTTCTTGCTGATACTGATCAGGGATGTCTTCCCTTCTTGGGATTTTACTCTTTTCTGTACTAGTTTCCTCCTTCTATTGTATAGCTTGTTTATGGCAGGGGTCCACCAGACTGGTTTCCTTTTCTTGGAGGAGTGAGTCTTGGTTTTATTTGGGATAGCACGATCCATGCTTTCTTGTAGGTGCCTGTAGAGTGCATTATTAAAGGATTTTGCAGCTTGGACAGCATTATTCTTTAGCATGGGGGCTTTGAAACTTCCCACCTCGGACTTAAGTAACGTGAAGTTTGCTTTTGAAAAGTTTCTCACGGTGGTTTCTTTGACCTGGGGTGGTGGTGGAATGTGAATATCCAGAGCGATTAGTTTATGGTCAGATCTAACCAATGAGGGGTTTACCTCCAGTGTGGAACACCGGTGGCCCATGTTGGCGATGACCAGGTCCAATATGTTGTCACCTCTGGTGGGGGTGTTGACCAGTTGATCCAGGGCATTTGAGTTTATAAATTCTAGGAAATGCTGGGCAAGGGAGTTTGTACTTGAATAGTTCTCCCAGTTAATGTTTGGGTAATTGAAATCACCCAATATCAGGGTGTTTGGTAGGACCTTTATGTTTCCCAGTGTTTCCAGGAATGTGGAGTGGTGGTCCTGGGACATGGTGGGCGATCTGTAGCAAGCTATAATTTGAATAGCAGTTTTGCCCATTGTTAGTTGCACGTGGATGATCTCTGAATCATCGTGCTGTGCCACTGTGTGGGTATCTTTGATGAATATGGATACTCACCTGCCTTTTGTATTTCGGTCTGGATTTTGTGGCCAAAATGTATGGTGTGAGTTGTAGTGTGGTAGTGCTGGGGTGCTTTCTGGATCCTTAAACCAGGTTTCTGTTACTGCACATATATCAATTTTCTCCATACTGAGGAGTGCCTTGAGTGCATGCATTTTGAGGTTTAGACTTCTGGCATTGAGTAGCATTACCCTCAGTTTTTTGTTACTTGTGCTATTTACGGCGGTGGGTTTGTCTTTTGAGCCTTGCTTAAAAAGGCACTATGGGGGTGGCAAGAGCCTTGGCCAGTATTTGAAAGCCTAAGGGTGACAGATGCAAGTCATCTCTAGCGAAGCAGCGTGGCTTGTTGAGCATGTCATCCCAGGCTGACAGACACTGGATCCCCTTTGAATGACACCAGAAGCTTAGGGAACTTACAGCCCTCTTAGATAGCATAGCTTGTACAGGTGTTAAGATGTATTTTTCACAAATCACATGTAGAAAGGAGAGTGAGGTCACCATGAAAGAAAAGATTTTTTTGGGTAAATACTTACATGAGGAAATGTCCCATTTAAACAAAATGGAAATGTGTAGAGCATCCAAACCTAATTTTGGGCAGATGTGCATTTAGTCAGGATGGCATGTACTTGTCGAGATCATGGAAGAGAATTTTTGCAGCAGTTATTTTGCAATATTTGACAAAAACAAGGCAAGATTTTTCCCAGGAAAAAAATTTAACAGTTCACAGATAACACTATTTGATGCACCTCTGATAGTTGTTAATGCCAGAAGCATTAGTAATAATGTTTTTTTTTTATTAAAATTCCCTATACTCCCACAAGATTGATGTTATTGTTTATGAAATATGGTTAAAGAACAATGACTGGAAACCAGATCTTTCAGGGTATAAATGCTTTTACTGTAACAGACATTCTAACAAAAAATCAGGTGGGGTGTTATGATAGGGATTAAAGATAGTTATGAAACGTGATTATTACATGTTCATTGATAACACCAATACTATAGATTGTGTAACTGTGACAGTAAAGACAACCCAAGAACATATAACAGTTGTTGGAGTGCATAGACCACTGATGTCAAGTGTTGATGACCTACAGTAATTCATACATTTCTTACATGAAACACAGGAGGGAAGAATAATATTAGCTGGGGACTTAAATTTACCAGAAACAGACTGGAATAATATTGATTCAACAACATTTGTAAGGAAATTATTTACAACGTACATTCGGGAACAACAATTGCTTCAGATTGTAAAAAAGCCTACCAGTGAATGGAACATACTAGACATTGTTTGTGTTCCTAAAGAAATTATTGTTACTTCTTGTCAAGTTTTACCACCGTTGATGTGCTGTGATCATGGGGATATAAAGGTTAATTTGTTGCTAGATAATTCTGCAAAAATGAAATCTAAACTAATGCACAGAAGATTAATAACTGATAACATGGGAGCAAAACAGTCACTACATAAAACTAATTAGTGATGCATTCACTAGAAAAACTGTGCAAAGAAGGTAGAAAGTTTTGAAAGAGAAATTGTTTGAATGCAAAACAAAAAAAATGTTTAACATCAGAATCTAGGCACACAACCTCGGGAGGATATATTTCTATAAGAGCAAGATATTTGACTAAGATGGGAGACAAAAAAAATATATATAACAAATGGAATGGAGGTCAAACTATGACCCTGAAAACTGAAATAAACAAGCTGGACAGACAAATTAAACATAGTGTGAAACAAGATCAAGAATAATTTGAAGAACATTTATGTAAAGATATGAAGGATAATAGGAAACCATTTTATAGATACATAAGATGTGGGAGGGGTAAAGACATTCAAATTGATAAACTGTGTGTAGACTCTAAGGGCCGGATTCACAATGGCTTGCACGGAGTCTAAGAGTAGAGTAAGACTCCATGCAGCCATCATGTCCGACGAGTGATCCAGGAACAGCCTGTGGGGGCATGTAAGAGAGCTCCTAAAACGGCTCTTACATGGACAGGGCTGGGACATGCAAATCACCTCAGTTGCAGGCAAAAGGCATGCAAATGAGGTAGATTTACGATTCAGGAAACCCGAACCTGTCCGAGTAAGAGCAGTGTTATTTGCAGAAATGTACTCAGTTGACAACTGAGTACCATTCTGCAAATAGGAAAACGGAGCCGTGACAGCTCCAAATAAAGGTTGCATCCAGTGCAGGAAGCATGCCAGTGGCCAAATATACAGCCATTGGAAATGTTCCCTGATGCAAAATTAAAATAAAAATAATAATTTTATTTTGGCGATTTCTGATGTATAAGCGTAGCGCAGTGCCACGCAAACGGGCTGCGTTCTAAAACCCAGTATACTACAAATTTAAACCCACAAATGTGGATTTTATTGAAAATGGAAATATAGAATGCAAGGGAATGGCAGGCTGAAGACAATATGGCCACCAAGTAGAGGTTGTTAAGGGGGGAAGCTCAGTCTAAGACATGTAACCAAGCATTAGTAGGCAATCCTATGTAAATGAGTGTTAGGATAGTGAATCACTAGTTTACATAGCAAATGAGCACGCACAGTCAGTGGAGTGTAGGAGTAGGATATGGGGTGTAACAGAGTAGAATATAGGTGACATCACAAGGGGGGTATGTATGAAAGAAGTGAAGCTCATTGGAGCAGAGTGGCATGTGTCCGCTGTCATTTACACATCATGGAAAGAGGTGTGTCAACAGGTAGGCTAGGGAAAGGCAAGAAATGGAAGGTGTATGCCGTGGATAACACCAAAGTTTCTTGTTGAGCATGCATGCATGCATGTGCGCGCCTGTAAACCCGAGTAAGACAGAGTGTGCTTGTGTAAGCATGAGTGTGCGCGTTTAAGCCAGAGTAAGCATGTATAAGGCTGTTTAAAGAGTTGTAAGCGCGTTTGCGCTGGTGTGTGCACGTTTTAACCCGAATAAGCAGGTTTTAGTCCATGTAAGCATGTGTGCACGCGTGTGTTAGCTGCTGTGCACGTGTTTGCACTTGTGTGTGTGGCGCTCCCCCCCCTGAGGAAACAGAAAGGAAAAAGGAAGCACAACAAATAGTAGGAAGCTACCAGGGAGTACTAGCAGAGCTAGCAGGTGAAAACAATCAGAATCAGGCAATTATACAGGCAGTACACTAGCCCAGCCTAGCACTTAAAACTCTGCCAGCAACAGTCTATTATGTTTCTCACAACAGACACTGCAGTAAGCTAATAGAAGTGAAAACTGAAAAAGCTTTACTGAGACAAAGAAATGTTAGGGGCTGCCATTGCTGTTATAAGGTGACATATGCAACATGCTGAGGGTGGTGACAGTGGAAATGCTGCTGGACAACCCACAGTGAGGAGACGGAGAAGAGTGTACAGGCCCAGGGTAACCTACCAGGGGCTACATGAGCTGGAGATAGTGGAGTGCTATAGAGTGGACAGAGACCTCCTGCAGCAAATTGTTGAGCTGTGCAGGCCACGCCTCACACACAGAACCAACAGAGGGGAACCCATCCCAGTGGAAACCAAGGTATGTGTTGGCCTAAGAATACTAGCAACAGGTACCTTCCAGAGACCAACTGGTGATATGATGGGGATATCACAGGCATCAGCATCCAGGGTACTACACCAGTTTCTGGATGCCATGTCAGCACATGTCGATGATCATGTATATTTTCCCAATTCCCGTGAGGTATTGGCCAGCAATATGTATCTCTTCCAGCAAATAGTGGAATACCCTGAGGTAGTGGGTGCAATAGACTGCACGCACATATGCATCAAAGCACCAGCCGGTGAGCAGGGTAGGGTCTACTTCAACCGCAAGGGCTTCCCCTCCATCACCGCCAGGTTATGTGTGATGCCCAGGGCATAATACTGAATGTGTGTGCAGGCTGCCCTGGAAGCTACCATGATTCCCATATCTGGCATCTGATGCAGCTGTACCAGACATTTGCCAATGGGGACATCCCACATGGTCACCTAGTGGGGGATGCTTGCTATGCACTGGAGCCGTGGCTGATGACACCCATCAGAAATGCACACACACCTGAACAGGAATGCCATAATGAGGCACACGCACAAACACGTAATGTAATAGAGCATGTGTTTGGGCTGCTCAAGTCATGGTGCCGGTGCCTGGACACATCTGGTGGAGCCTTGCAGCACTCACCAACTACATGTACCCAAATTGTCATGGTATGTGCTATGCTACATAATATGATCCTGTGAAAACAGCTGCAGCAGGACCAGCATAGGCCTGGGCCAAACAGCCCCCCACCATTGCCAAGGCCATCACAGGCAGAGCGTGACTCGGAGGAGGAACAACCTGAGCCTTCCCCAGTAGGCAGAAGGAGGCGTGCCCAGTATGCTTTGGCCTTGGCAAAGAGGCAGCGCATAGCACATACATTGGCTCAGTGGGAACTCTGGAAATGATACCTCTCTCCGACTCGCACATAAAGTAAAAGGGATGCCTAAGTTGACACTACCTGCTTCCAAACATGTGCAGGGAGTGTAGTATGTGCATCCGACATAGGCAGCCCTGCAGCACCACCTAAGGCATGAATGCCATGTGTTAAGCAATATAAAGCAGTGCTAAACAGCAATTACCACCATGTAGTATATGCAAACAAAATTGCACACACCAACTAGCACAACTGTGGTCAATGTTCAGTAATATTGGGCAACGTCCAGCAATGTTGGTGAATATTGAGCAATGTCAGACAAGCCTGGTCTAAGTAGGGCATAGCTGAACAAAAGCCAACATGCTCATATTTGCTTAACAGGCCCTTAAACAGTCTGGTCTGCTCAGTATGAAAATATAAAGCAGTGATGGGCCTCGAACCCAGGATACTGTACACTATAACCAAACTACTGAACCACTGAACCATGACAGTATTTCAGTGGTCCACCTGCATGACGGAATGTTGGTATGTCTATGCAAAGTATTCTATGGAAACCCTGCAGGCACAGCATAATCCTTGTTGAGTTATGACACAAAGGTGAGTCCTGCAGTGAGAACAGAACCTGACTTCCAACACACACAGTATAAATGTTAATATCGGTCATGTTCGCACACATCAGCAAATGTAGTGGACCTCAGATAGCAACATACTGAAGGGTCACACTGGGCATGCTCACACACTTGAATAAATGAGACAAATGTCAGGCAACAAAACATGGAATGTCAGAACTGGGCATGCTCACACAGGCCATGTCTGAGTACAGCAGTGGGCCACGCATATCTGGCAGTTGCATGTGTTAACCCAGGAACCTGTCACTATACAGCAATCCGCCTTGTGCACACAGTTATATGACAACAGACACATCTATAATATAGTGGAACCCTGTCATAATCAAATATGTTCTGCAGATACTGAAATTCTTCATGGAAACTGGTACAGCAAAGATGATAAAGACCTGCAAACAGTATCAGCAATAAACATTGTGCATCTTGAACATTAGCATAGGTTCAGAGGTCGATACTAGGCTATCTGCCCTAGGGCATGTACAAGCCTAGCCAGAGTGTGTTTGGCATTCCCAACCCTGTCAGATTACTACACTGTGTGTGTGAATAGTAGGTCACACAAGATAGCCCATGTACATTTATGCTAGTGTGTCTCTGTCTAGCAGGGACACAGAAGATATCCCAGGGGTAAATATACAATCACCCATACAGTCATCAAGATGTCTCCAGTAGGTGGTCAGTGGGTGGCTCTGCCTATGTGAAACTGGGATTACATTCTGTAGTGAGTGGAGCCTCTGGGATAAGAATCTGTCCCTCCACAATGTCCTATCAACATCTGTGCTGAGGTATATGTCCCTGCAGTGTGTAGCTCCAAGGGAGTTGGATATCCTGAGGTGGAGCATGTCCATTAATTCTGGTTTGGGTACAGCTGTAAGCAACAGGCACACATCATATCTGAGTAGGTGGTAAGCGACTGAGTAGAGCTGGAGTTACTGCATCTGAACTATGCAGGACATCTGTGTGAGTCCCTAGATCTGCTTGGTGAGGACCGTCCGTGGCCAGTATAGTTGCTGCAGGTGTCAGGTAAGGTACACCCCAAATGTGGCATTGTAACCAGGCATGGATGTGATGAGTATAGGGGCACAATGACCTCACTCAATCTAGATGTGAAACCATATGGGATAAGGTGGCACACATAGAAGGTGTGTCCAAACACTTTGGCAACGTGAATGTTAAAGGCGACAATACGAACAAGTGACAATACGAACAACTCCTACCGTATGTAATGGAGTACTATCTATGTGGTAATGTGTGGGCATGCTGTTACTCCCAAAGGGGATGACTATGCAACTAATGGCATTTAGCTGTAGGCCATGCCTCAGGCACCAGCCATCCATCACTGTGAGACCCTGATTGAGTAAGCATGTGGCAGCTGGAGAGTTGATCATGGCAGCCAGTTTGCAATCAAGTGCAAACATGTTCAGCCATATTCCCCCTGTGATAGCCTGTACATAAGACAAATATATACTGAACAAGAGAGATCCCAGGACCAAGCCGTATGGGATGCCATGTGTAACTGGTGTATAGTCAGACATGGCACCTGCAATTCTGACCATGTTGGTGCTATCCCTGATCTAGGTATCAATCCATTGTGTGAGATATGTGTCCAAATTGACGCTGGTGAGCCTATGCATAATGGCCCAGTGGGTTATTGTGTTGAATGGTTTTGCAAGGTTCAGGTAGGCTGTGTGGACAGACGTCCCTATGTCGATGGACCTGTTAGCCATTTAAAGAATACCTACAGGTTCAAGAGGCAAGATCTGCCCACAACAATGCTGAAATGTGTAGGACACAGTGTCTGTAGGTTCCCGATGTCTATGTGTAGGAGTCCTATGGCAATATGCTCCATAGCTTTGCAGAACAGGCTACATAGGCTTATAGGGCAATATTGTCTGTGGTCCATTGTGACACCAACTCTGTGGAGTGGGATCACTGTTGCAGTACGCCATTCCTTGGGTACATATCCTGTGGTAACTCTGATATTGAACAGTGATGTAATGTGAGGGTTGCGTTTGTCATGATGCTCGTGTATGATGCAGACTGGGACACCATCTGGTCACATTGATACTGTGATGTACGCTGTGGGGAGGGCAGCACTCACCTGTTACTGTGTGATGTCAGGGAGGTTATACTCTGTTGGGATGGATAGTTGCTCCTTAGGGGGGATGGGTAGGAGACATCTGCACTGAACCTGTTTGCCAGGATGTAGGCAATGCCAGTGGGTTCAGGGAAGGTTTAGTCAGTATGCAGTAACTCACAGCATATCAGTGAGTGTCCACCCAGGTTCCTGACATAACTGAAGAAGGCCGTGTGATAGTCCTACATGTCAGGTGCAATTGTCTGGTAGATGCGGCCCTTAGAAAAGTCCATGAGTGATTGTAGCTGTCTGCTAGTACAGATCACAGATGCCTTCCCAGTCTGGGATTGTGCTCTATCATGTAGTAGCGTCCTCCTGACATTGTACAGCTTATTAATGGCTGGGGTCTACCAGACAGGTCCCCTGCCATTGTAGTAGTGGGTCTTGTTTTTATTTGGGATAGCACAATCCATGCAGTCCACTAGGTGTCCATAGAATGTGTATGTAAAGGATGCAGCAGTGTGAGCCGTATATGCCACTGTCTCAGGATCTCTGAAGGATACCACCTTGCTTTGGTGAAGTGAGATGTCAGCTCATGAGAAGTTCACCAAGATTACCCAGGATGGGTGTGTGGAGGGTATATGTATGTCCTGTGACATACATGTATGTTCTGACTTTACCAATGAGGGGTATATCGCTGGTGTAGAACATAGAGTCCCCATGTTGGTGATGAGCAGGTCCAATATGTATTCCCCCTTGTGGCTGTGCTGACTGGTTGTGCCAAAGCATATGAGTCCACAAATTGTAGTGACTGTTGGGTGAGGTTGTCGGGGCTTGAGTAGTATCCCCAATCAATATGTGTGTATATGAAGTCACACAATATAATGGTGTCTGTGGAGACCTTCATATTCTCCATAGTTCCCACAAAAGCCGAGTGCGGTTCCTGAGTTTGGGAGTGTGTTCTGTAGCAGGCAACAAACTGAAAGGCAGTATTGCACAACGGTAGTTGTATATGTATGGTCTGTGATGCTTTGTGCAGTGCTACTAACCTGGAGGTGTGTGTATCTGTGATGTATATGGATACTCCCACTAGTTGTGTTGTCTGTTCCAAGTCTTGTTGTCAGACAGCATGGTATGAAACATAACCTGGTAGTGCTGGTGTGCATAAGCGAGCCTGAACCAGGTGTCTGTCAGTGCACAGATATTGCTCTCCTCCATACTGAGGAGAGTCCTGAGTAGCCACAATATGAGGTTAACACAACTGTTGTTGAGCAGCATTAGCCTTAGTTTCATTTAACCTGTAATGTCTATGGAGGTGGGTTTGTCTTCTGAGCCCTGCTTAAAAAAGGCACTCTGGTGGTAGCAAGATCCTTAGCCAGCATTCCAAAGTCCAAGGGTGACAGGTGCAAGCTGTCCATAGTGAAGCTACGTGACATGTTGAGCATGTCACCATATGCTGACAGACACTGTATCCCCTATGAATGAAACTAATTTGTTAGCTAACTGTTAAATGTGATATGTGTGTCTGTATACTGTGACATCATAATTGGTGGGTGTAAGATGCTAGACAAGGTCAGGGTCATATTGGCCTGGGCTACATGATCAGAGTGTACCTCCATGTATCATGTCATGTGGTCCAGGGAGTAACGTCTGAGGTTACACACACCAGCATGGACAATGATGGTGCCAGTCTTGTACTTGCTTTGAAGTGACCTGACTGCCTGTGTTATGCGGCAGATCCTGGCACCCAACAGACAGCCCAAAGTGACTATTCCCTTGTCAGGGCTGGTTTGTGGTACATCAGTGTGTCTGAACATAAGTGTCGCCTATTACAAGTGTATTAGATGTGTTGTTTAGCCCGAAGGGCAGTGACTGTGTGGCACACTGACATTGTGAACTTTGTGATATGTGGGTATTGTAGTGGGGTAGCAGGTGTGTGTGTCTGTTTTGGAGGTCTCTGCTGCTTAGGTAGAGTACATTTACAGCATCCGAGTATGTCAGTGTGTGCTAATGTGGTTTGAGTACTGTTGCTAGAGGATATGTGAGACTGATATGTGGTGTGTGTGGTTACCTTCCCCACCTGATAGACTGTGCCAGTCATGGGTTGAGAGAGTTCAGCTCCCTGTATGTCTATATAGGTGCACTCACACATATATCTGAGTTTGTCGGGAGGAGGAGTGGGTTGTCTGTGTACATGAGGCAGATGTGACATTGTGTCAATATCACAATATCCACCAGCTGGACTGAAGAGTACACACAAAACCGACCCCTGGACATGCCAGGATATTATCATGACATACTCTGTAGCCTGATCAGAAAGGATCAGTAGGATGTTAAGCATGTAAAAGAGTATAACAGGGATTAGTGCTCATGTTCATTAGTGTTTTGTAAGGAGGAGCTGAGAAGGAGTCCAGACTGAATCATGCCACCTCCTTCAGCTATGTCATAAATATCAATGTACACCCATATATGTCCTGAGTCAGGGCCAATTGTACCTGAGTGTCAATGCCGACATCATGATAGACAGGCCCATATGTACATACCCATCCCCCACTGACAATAGTCCACATCATCATACCAGGAGATATCACATGTAGAATGGATGAGCAGCTACCCCCACTGCCAACACTGCCAAACTACACAGGATGTGGAAACATTGAATGTGTCACAGCTACATATGGCACTCCCCACAAGTGTTGGTGCACAACACACCATGGGAAGTCAAGTCCAGTATGCCTATGAGGTCTGATCTGCAAGGTCATGGAGTCCATCATGGTTGCAGTCATAAACAGAGCTATTGGAAGCCGACACACACACAACCCTACCAACTGTGGTATGTTCATGTGCGGATCATGGTTCCCAAACATGCTAGACTGCTTGCAAGGCAGCCACCCAGGACATACATCAATGAACACATCTACACATGTGTCACATAGACTTTGAATAGCCCTTTATCAACATCCCAGACACATGTAGTATCCACAAAACCAAGAAGCTGTGCATAAATATGTGTTGACATATGACGGAATGTCAATGTGTCCACAGATAGATCACACAAGGTAAGGATACTGAGGTCATGTTCAAGCTGTTGACACCTGCTGACCCACATGGACACTTCCTGGAATGGCATAAAACAAAGTGTACACACATCACCATGTCCAGTCTGATGATGTCACCATCCTATAAATACAGCAGGAGAAGGGAAACCAGCCAGTAAAGCAAATAGTGTGCCATGTTAATGCGTCTCTTTCCAGTATCATAACATAGTTAGGTAGGGGTTTGAATCCTGCAAACTGTGTGTGTGTGGGGATGTGTGTATGTGTGCAGTTTCCTTTGAGAGGTGTTCCCTTTTTGGAGACTGGGAAAACTCAGTAAAGGAGGTACATTCCTCTTTGGAAAGTCTGATGATGTCACCATCCTACAAATACAGCAGGAGAAGGGAAACAAGCCAATAAAGCAAATAGTGCGCCATGTTAGTGCGTCTCTCTTTAGTATCATAACATAGTTAGGTAGGGATTTGAATCCTGCAAACAGTGAGTGTGTATGTGTGCAATTGTCTTTGAAAGGAGTTCCCTTTTTGGAGATTGTGAAAACACACTAAAAGAGGTACATTCCTCTTTGGAAAGTCTGATGATGTCACCATCCTACAAATACTGCAGGAGAAAGGAAACCAGCCAGTAAAGCAAATAGTGCGCCATGTTAGTGTGTCTATTTCTAGTATCATAACATAGTTAGGTAGGGGTTTGAATCTTGCAAACAGTGAGTGTGTATGTGCACAATTGTTGAAAGGAGTGCCCTTTTTTGGAGATTGTGAAAACACACTAAAAGAGGTACATTCCTCTTTGGAAAGTCTGATGATGTCACCATCCTACAAATACTGCAGGAGAAGGGAAACCACCCAATAAAGCAAATAGCGTGCCATATTAGTGCATCTCTCTTTAGTATCATAACATACTTAAGTAGGGGTTTGAATCCTGCAAACAGTGTGTGTATGTGTGCAATTGTCTTTGAAAGGAGTGCCTTTTTTGGAGACTGGGAAAACACACTAAAAGAGGTACATTCCTCTTTGGAAAGTCTGATGATGTCACCATCCTACAAATACAGCAGGAGAAGGGAAACCAGCCAGTAAAGCAAATAACGCACTGTGTTAATGCGTCACACTCTAATATCATAACATAGTTAGGTAGGGGTTTGAATCCTGCAAACAGTGTGTGTATGTGTGCAATTGTCTTTGAAAGAAGTGTCCTTTTTGGATACTGTGAAAACACACTAAAAGAGGTACATTCCTCGGAAAGTCTGATGATGTCACCATCCTACAAATACTGCAGGAGAAGAAAAAACAGCCAGTGAAGCAAATAATGTGCCGTGTTAGTGCGTTGCTCTCTATTATTATAGCATAGTTATGTAGGGGTTTGAATCCTGAAAACAATGAGTGTGTGTGTGTGTGCAATTGTCTTTGAAAGGAGTGCCCTTTTTGGAGACTGTGAAAACACACTAAAAGAGATACATTCCTCTTTGGAAAGTCTGATGATGTCACCATCCTACAAATACAGCAGGAGAAAAGAAATCAGCCAGTAAAGCAAATAGTGTGCCGTGTTAATGCGTCACTCTCTAGTATTATAACATAGTTAGATAGGGGTTTAAATCCTGCAAACTGTATGTGTGTGTGGGGGGGGGTTGTGTGTATGTGTGCAATTGTCTTGAAAGGAGTGTCCTTTTTGGAGACTGTGAAAACACACTAAAAGAGGTACATTACTCTTTGGAAAGTCTGATGATGTCACCATCCTACAAATACTGCAGGAGAAGGGAAACCAGCCAGTAAAGCAAATAGCATGCCATGTTAGTGCGTCTCTCTCTAGCATCATAACATAGTGAGGTAGGGATTTGAATCCTGCAAACAGTGTGTGCATGTGTGCAATTGTCTTTGAAAGGAGTGCCCTTTTTGGAGACTGTGAAAACACACTAAAAGAGGTACATTCCTCTTTGGAAAGTCTGATGATGTCGCCATCCTACAAATACTGCAGAAGAAGGGACACCAGCCAGTAAAGCAAATAGCGGGCCGTGTTAAGGTGTCTTTCTCTAGTATTATAACATAGTTAGGTAGGGGTTTAAATCCTACAAATGCTGACTGTGTGTGTGCCACTGTTGGTCAACACGGTGTGGGTTTTGCTTTTACTATGGTATGACATAGTATGATGACAACAGTAAGTGCATTGCAGACATCAGGTATCTGCATGGCAAATATATATGTGTACATGTCCCCTCAATCAGTACATATGTGTGAAGCCTGCATACTACATGAATACATTTATTTCCATTGACAGGTTGTGCCGCTGCTTCTCAGATAGTAGGTCACATATGTATGTATGTGACACGGCCGTCCACTGTTGTGTTCTGTGGCCAAGGTCATCTGTGGCACACACACCCATGACAGTTAGTTAAGAGTAGTGTGAGTTAGGATATATGCCTGGAAAATATGTCAGACATGGTCATACACAACAAAGTCTGCCAAGAATGGGCAGTCTTTATAGGTGTATTACTGCCTTGTGGATATGCATTCAGGCCTCTAATGTCTTATGTGATACACCTTGGGACTCCACAATACCTATGGATATGTGGATAGCAAGGGACACATGACATAACATGGGTCTGTATGTACACAATGGTACCCAACATACATGTTGAGGGCTACCACCTGTGTGGTACTGACGGGATAGTATGTTTAGTACATGAGGATGACTATGCCATAGTTGGCATACCGCTATACAGCATGTATCACACAACGGGTATCTGTCTGTATGATACCCTTTTGTATTATATGCGTTCCATCCAGGGAATGCATTGTAGGCCAATCCATGCATTCTCAGATTTGGATGGACACATCCCTAGTGTGTCTGCATGTACCTAAGGGGGCTATATGACACACAGGTGTGGTCACAGTAATGGGTGGTGGTCATCACCACTGGTTAGTGTTATAGTGTAGCACCGGAAGGATCCAATTGATACTAGGTTCCCTACTACTGTGTGTCATTTGTCAGGACATCATCCAATGATTGCTTATAGTCATGCTGTTGAGGTTGTGTATACTACTAGACCGCAAATCATTGACTGATATTAACGGTATCACCCGCAGCATAGTGTCAACCCATGTCATACACACGTCTACCCATGTTATTACATAACTGTAGTAGAATGCATACTGGCCATTGAAAGATGCAATGAGATGTTAACAATGTGTATGACAGGGTATGCCACACATCCCATGTGTCCACTATGCACGTACATCCAGACAGTGCGCACCCACCATGTTCACAGATGTACACTTGCTAATCTGTACTGCACACATCACACACGTACTGTCCACTCACTAACACATGCTGGCAACAGATCACACATCAGCCAAGTGGCACATGGGTGAATAATACATATTCAGACCTAACAGTGGTGTAAACAATGCTACATTGACAATCAGAGCTTTGATGCATAATGTCTGCTCAGATATACCTACAAGGATGTAGTTACACTTCCTTGTTGACAAGTTGCTATTATTGCTACACTGCTATAGTGTTACCCTGTGCATCAGCACCATGTTAGCCTGTCCCTCCATCGATAATGCAGATGACAGGAGGTGGCACAGGTATCATCATATACACAGGGCATTTTGTTGTTTGCCAGAGCCTGACATTGACCCATCCAATCAACATGTGTGTGTGTGTGTGTGTGTGTGTGTGTGTGTGTGTGTGTGTGTGTGTGTGTGTGTGTGTGTGTGTGTGTGTGTGTGTGTGTGTGTGTGTGTGTGTGTGTGTGTGTGTGTGTGTGTGTGTGTGTGTGTGTGTGTGTGTGTGTGTGTGTGTGTGTGTGTGTGTGGGACAACAGTACAGCATGGGCCAATGTTGATGTAATGTGTGTGTGTATGTGTGAGCCCTAGTTGTTTGGTTAATGTGTGTGTGTGTCTGCATGCACACAGCTCCACCATGTGGCTGCAATATATGGTGGTTTGTGGGACAGCCACAGACTGTACCTGCTTGGCTGTATAGATCACTGTCTCTGGCCACAGACACAGTACCTGTGCCTGTCAGGGGTGCTACGGACAGTATCAGGTACCAACCCTGACTGGGTACTGTCATCAGAGGCAGAGGTATGATGACTGGACCCATGTCCCTGCTGGGACTGGCCAGAGCCACGTGCACGTGGTCTACTGGGGCAGACAAGGGACAGGCCAGCCCCAGCATTGCTGGGGCTGGTACTGTCACTATGGGAGCAGCTGTGAACTGTGGGCTGTCCGTGACCACTGCCAGCTGTTGCTGGCATGCGTCTGCGTCGATGTCGCAACCGTCCCGCATGGTCCTGGCTTGAGGAAGACATGTTGTGGAGGGCATCTATTGTCTCCCCCCAATGTCTATCAATGACCTCGGTGTACGTCCGGATGGCACCGGCAAGGTCACGGATGCTGTCATTGACAGCGGTGTAATGTGCCTCTGCGCCCTAAGTCCCTGCCTGGTGTACCGTTCCATATGTGCCTGAGCCTGCATTACAGCCTGGAACATAGTGGTTATCGTAAGACCTGTGAGGGCACGTCTGCCAGGGGCAATATGTCCAGTGGAGCTCCCCCCGAGAACCCCTGGACCTCCACCTATGTGGTGCCGTTCTGGGTCTATGGCTATGGCTGCTGTGAGGGGATGCAAGTGCCATGGGTACCACACTCTCCTGGTCAATGCCAACTGTATGCTGTCCCTCCCCTATGGCCATTAGTGGTGAGGGATGTAATGGAAGTATGAGTGTGCGCATAGATGGGGTTGAAAGCTGTGTACTGTCGATTGGCAGACCAATGACAGACCCTGTCAAATCTCCCTGTGCCAAAATACGTGTCATCATCACCACTATCCGTGGCAGTGGCTTCAGGTCACCTGCTGCTTTTGCCAACCCCTACCTCAGCACCTGTGAGAGGAAGACAGGAAACACACGTTATGGTCTGCACATGCACACATGCACACATGAACACATGCACACATGCACACAGGAACACATGCACACAGGAACACATGCACACATGCACACATGCACACATGCACACAGGAACACATGCACACAGGAACACAGGAACACATGCATGCAGGAACACAGGAACACATGCACACTCCTCACTACAGCAGATACACACACACACACACACACACACACACACACACACACAAAACATAAATCCAAATCATACTCAATACTGGTTGAAGGTGGGTGACAGTATCACAAGGCAAACAGTCACATCACACATGTCAGCATGCAGAATAAGTGTTGATCATGTCCATGCAGTGTGAGTATAGACAGCCATAGTTAATGACAGTGTACATGGCTGTGGCACATGTGTGTACATGTTCAGTGATTGCCTACACCCTGGAACACAATGTGTACAAGGACATGACATTTCTGTGCAAATATTATAAGGTCTGCAATGTCCTGTGCACCATCACACACAAGTATACATACCATGGCTGCATGTGTTATCTGTGTGTCAAATAGATTTCCTTGTCTGATTGCAGTGTCTGTGTCTGTAGCAGATAATTCTGGACACAGGTGTAGCACATGCATGCTATGTACACACACAGGATGAGTGGTGCATGTATACATGATGGGATACCAATCCTGGACATGGTCATTGTAACAGTATGGGGTGTAGTACCATTAGCCATCATCATCATGCATCATGTGGTCACTCAAGGCACTTAAGTGTGCTAGACCACCGCCTAGCATGCTGTACCTGAACCGCAGTGCCGTGGCTAAGTTCACAATTACACATCCATGTTGCACAAGGGTGTGTGAGGTGCCCAATAGGGAGCATTGCCTAACATGACTGTGTTATGTGTTGAGGAGGAGTGTTGCACAGCCCCATGCTAGGCCCCTACCCCTCAGGTATATTATGTGTGGTGTGTGGATGACATGTGGGATACTGAAGTGTGACCTGGCAGCGGGTGTTCGGTTACACTATGTGTAGCATGTTAAGGTGTACTGCGTATGACAAACATCTTATGTTGTGTACATGTATGTCAACTATGCCTATCCAATGTGCAGCACAGTGTTGCCACATTTGTGTCTGATGCTCTGTGCATTGCATGTGATTGAGGCAGCTACTGACATTACTGAGATGTTTCACGTCTCACAGCAAACATGTACAACATGCATTATGCATAGGTGTGTTATGTGTACATGGCCTACACCTCACCTATGACATGCACAGTTCAATACCAAGTTTAAAGTGTTAACACACTCACCAGCATGTAACGTCTGCCCTGCTGTCACACCAGAGGGACCTGCAAGAATATGACACAATTTGTCAGTGGCCACAACTGTGGCATTGCTACTGTGAGTGTGCTAAACTACAGTAGAACAACAGGCATAGGTGTACAGATACTATTCAAATTATCAGTATTGTACACAATAGGCAGCACAACTGCTAAACACAGTACACATCTCACACATACATAATTTAACAATACAGGTAACAGTAGTCTACAGCTAGGGCATGTTACCTGCATGCTCCATGTCATCATGCTTGGTGGCTCCGGCCTCCATGACGACACATTTGTGATGTTGTTGCTGCTGTAGGCCAGGAGCCACCACACTTAGCAGCAGTTCCTCAACTCTGGTGAGGGGGGGGATGTATGGCCACCCCATCACCTGTGGCAAGCTGTTGTCTGTGGATATCAGATGCACACCACCGGACATGTCTAATTAAATCACTGCAGTGATGGCGTACCTGATCATATGTCCGGTTATGCATGCCTATGTCATTTACCCGACGAACAAGTGCTTGCCACAGTGCAGTACACTCCTGCTGGTGCTGGCTGGCCCTGGAAAACAGCAGGGTATAGTGCTGAACCAGGCTGTGGTGGATTTCCTGTTCCTCTGCGGCTGTGTAGCAGGGATTCCTGTGATGAACCATAAGTCTGGAAGACAAGTAAACAATATGTGTGAGCAAGTCATGTGGCACGCTTAACATTATACAGTACAGATATCAGTTAACTGCCATATATAGCATCTGTTCGTCTGTCAGAGGATACACACATTCAATACCACATATCAGTGCTCAGCCCACAACTGGCTGACAGTGCCTGCCACACTCCATATGACACACCAGTATACTCCAGTACTCGGCTCACTGTTTGGGATCCAATGCACAGCCTTGCCAGGGGGGTACATATCAAGCTAATGCATGCAGAAATATGTCATCCATTGCAATGAATGTGAAGTACAGTTACAGTATAACCAGTAACCCACCCTAGTTGTTGATGCCATACCCCTACCTAACATATGTGCACAGTTGTTAATATAGCTGGCATACTGCTATAACAGAGTATACATGTTGCTAGGTACACACGCAAACCCTGCATCACACATGATTGCGGACATGGTACAGACATCATTACACACACATCAGACATTCATACAACACACAAATGTATGCTGACACAGATGAGCATTTCCTGTGTACCTTACAGTACTGTGTGCCCCTATTTACAGATACCTATGCCTGAGGAATGTAATGTGTGCAGACTACAGGAAACACACAAGACAGTGTTACCAGGGAATGTGAACATACACTATACTGTGCTGTTTAGGCCTACAGCTTCAGGTGGTACACCAGTTCAAATGTCAGCTGGATTCACTAGCAGTACCACTTACTGAGCATACATGTATTGCTTCAGCCTATGATGGGACACCATAGTCGTACACAAGGAACTACGTCACAACATATACCATCCTACTATGTCTGCATCCCAATAACTGACACATCTTTCTCTGGCCTCACACTTAGGACACAAACGACCATGACAAAAACAACCTCACACTTAGCTATCACACCATTACAGACCTTGCACACATTCACTGTCACACTCATTCCACCTCACATAGCAGGTATCGCACTGTGTACATGTCTGTGTGCATTGTGTCATAAGTAGGTAATATGCTATTGTCCCTGGGGCCTACAGCAGCCTAGCCATATGCTACCTTGGCCTTTGACACACATGTAATTAGATTTCACTTCCTCCTGTCAACCGGATACACAGAGGTGATTCCCAGGGCGTGTTACCTATTCCCCAGACAATCATCAGGGGTATGTCTGACATCTGCTACTGAGGAGCCTTGTTTGTTCATGCTGGGTGGTTTACTACAGAGTATGGCATATTTGCCAATAGGAGCCTATCCATCCAGCATGTGCTGTTTAGTGAGGTTGTGGGGATTAGAGACCTAGGCCGTGTAGCCCGGTGGGATTGTGAGGTGTTGACATGGTGGTTGTCTGACTGCTATGGGTGTGGCATACCTCTGTATGTTCGGCAGAGGTAACCTCTGGGTGACCGGTATGCAGCGCACTGTAGCTGTGGTTATCCGAGTCAGTCTGCATAGGGTATGTGTTTCAGGGCGTATTACCCGTTGTGAGGTATGTCTGTGGCCTTTCCACTTGCTGTAGTTGTCATGTGAGGTACATACCACATGGGGCATTGTGATGAGTACAGGGGAACACTGACCTATATTTCCATACATGACACATCGTTTGTGATGACACGTACCACGCAGACAGATTACAAGACTAGTGTGGCACTGTGAATATCAAAGGGGAGGCTACTGCCCACCTGTGTCCCATGTTCCCTTCTGACACCTTCAGTGTTAGTCAGGCAACCACCTATCTGGTAGTTAGTGGGCAAAGTGTTTTCGAATGGGGTATGGCACTGCAGTATCAACACTGGTGATAAGTCCATGCCTTGGTCACCAGGCACCTGTTGCAATACGTCTGACCCTGTATCTCCCTCTCTCACTATATAGAAATATATATATATATATATATATATATATATATATATATATATATATATATATATATATATATATATGGATCACCTTCAGATGTCCGAAACGCCAAACCGCCGACACACAAATCACCGACACCAAAAGACCGACAACAAAAAATACCGACAACGCAAAACACCGAATACCATTACACCAACACACTACACGTAAACAACACAGTACACTACATAACATATCCACTATCCCTAACCCAAACCCTAACCTTAAGGTCCGACACTACCGCACACTTACCCTACCTGCACCCAACCCTAACTCACTTACCCACCCCTAACCCCAAGATCCGACACTACCGCATACTCACCCTACCTGCACCCTAACCCTAACTCACTTAACCCACCCCTAAACCCACAGTCCCTCACTATTGCACACACACCCTACCTGCACCCTAACCCTAACTCACTTAACCCACCCCTAAACCCACAGTCCCTCACTATCGCACACTTACCTGTCCGCTCCCTAACACTAAATCCCTCACTCTATCGCACACTTACCGAGTCTGTCGGGTTCTCACCTTGTCGGTCATCTGCGTTGTCGGTGTTTTTGACCAGTCAGATTCCGTGTCGGTGAAATGCGCTGTCGGGCATCTGAAGGTGACCCATATATATATATATATTTATATACATATATTTATATATTACTCTATATATATATATATATATATATATATATATATATATATATATATATATATATACATATACATATCTCTATATATCCATAGATATCCATATATATATCGTTATATATCTATATATGTCTATATATGAATATATCTATATATCTACATATCTATATATATCTATATATGTATATCTGTATATATATATATCTATATATATATATATATATATATATATATATATATATATATATATACACACATATATATATATATGCATATATATATATATATATATATATATATATATATATATATATATATATGTATATACATACTTGTAAACAGCCACTGCTGTACATATACATGCACATATATGCACATATACTGCCCACCTTTCATGGTGGGAATATCAATTATGGAACAGTTGTGAGACATACAAGTATGTAATAATATTGCACAGTGTTATGCAGAATGCATTTCGCTGTCCTCAGGCCGTATAGCCGTAGCAGACCTCACTGGCTGTAACTCAGTCCCACAGCATTTAACCACCACATGACATATACCTGCACTGCTTGCTGTTTTCAATGCCACACACTCCAACCTACATAGATATGTGCACATAGCAACCTTCAAATACATATATATGTCCAGCCTTCACTAACAGTTGCAGTATGTCCCTTGCCCTATGTACATCTGCATATACATATAGATACGGACTGCTACCACATAAGGAGTGTTCACAGAACGTAGAGTACCCTTCAGACACATCATTCGGATGCCAGCAAATACATCTGTGTTACATACCTTACCTTTGTATTTCTCACCTCAATCTGTTGTACCTGTTGATGTTTTTTTTTTTTTTGTTTAGATTTATTATTTTTCTTTTGTTTTGGTTGGTGTCTCCAACCGCCTCTGTTTTTTTTTGGGGGGGGTTTGTGTCTCCAACTGCCTCTGTTTGTTGTTATTTATTGGGTTGGTCTCCAACTGCCTCTGTTTGTTTGTTTGTCTGTCTGTCTCTCTCGCTCGCTCTCTCTCTCCAGTTGCTGCAATGATATTATTGCATGTGTGGACAGCAAGTACAGGCTGCTTTTGTAGGTATCTGCACATGTGCATGTGATGGCCTCTGCACCAATTGGTGCCCACCATTTAGTAATTGCATGCAGCCTGCTGTGTGGTAATTGCAGTTCTCACTGTGATTTCAGGGCACTGCTATAAAATGATAGGTTAGGTAGGCATAGGCCTTTTAGTTTTGCAAGGTGGGGAGCTTGTTTGCTGTGGACACTGTTGTGTCAGTCAGAAGGTTGGTATATGTCTCATATCTGAAACTGAGTTGTAGCCAGTGAAATGCATGTTGTACTGAAACCTGACTGTTGCTTCTTCCAGTACACTCTTCTCAGTGTGTAAGTTTACTCACACCTCCCAATGCTAACACTGGATACATGGGAGTATGTACTTTCTTTTGGAATTAGGAAATTAACTGTCATACAATAGTAGTTATTGCAATGTATTCCTATGGCTTTCCTATTTTCCCTTTACATTCACTCCTTGTAATGCATGTTATATTTCTTTATTGCAATGTATTCCTATGGCTTTCCTATTTTCTCTTTACATTCACTCCTTGTAATGCATGTTATATTTCTTTATTGCAGTGTATTCCTATGGCTTTCCTATTTTCCCTTTACATGCACTCCTTGTAATGCATGTTATATTTCTTTCAGCACCAAGTTATTGTATATGTGCTGTGGCGTAGTGGTACATCATGCAGACTGGTGAGTCCAAGGTGTGGGGCTTGAGACTGACAAGGGTATTTTATTTTGCTGCTGAGCAATACAAGGGCCTTCTCATACAGAGTGACAAAGGCACTATTAAGCAGTTGTAAGCGAGTTGGCGTGGGTTTGCGCGATGCTTAGCAATGCTTAGCTAAGTGCACACAAGCTCACACTCGCGCATCCCCGCTAACTACTGCTTAAAAGTGCTTACTCCCGCTAACCCCCACGCTAATTTCTTTTAAAGAAAAGAAAATGGGGAGATAGGAAAGTGGTGAAAAAGGGGGCACAGAGAGGGAATGACAGTAGGAAAACAAGCTCGGGATGTGCAGGAAGGGTGCAGGGAAGGCCCATAGCTGCCCATTTCTTTAACAGCAACAGCTGTGCATATGTTGAAAATTTGGAGTGAGTTTTGAGACCTTCCACCCCTGAGAGAGGGGTGAGGACAACATAGTTTGTTGCACTGGCAATTAGAATTATCGGTGTACATGTCCTATAGACATGTGTGCAAAATGGGAAGCTATGTATGGGGCGTAATTTTTTTTTCGGGTACAGATTGCCCTTTTTTTTTTTTCAGGTGAGAGTGGTAAGTGAGGTAGGGGAAGTAGGTATATTTGGGGAGGTAGGTTGGTGAGGTAAACAGACAAGACAAACAAGATGCATACAGGGACAGAATTTGACACATGGGGTGGGTGAACACAATTGACGGGGAAGGTTGTTTGGAAATCGCAAGCCCATGAGCCCACAGATGGTAACAGTGGAACTGAGATCCCCACCCATGGGCAGTCACCACTGCACCTTCACAGCCCCGGGGGTGGCTGTGCTGGGGGCTGAGTAGGTCAGGCAGTCTCACCCGTGAGACACGCCACTCTTGCCTCAAGCTGGCATAGGGGATCAGTGACTGAACGCTGGATCTCCCTACGCACCACAAGCCAGACCCTTCTAAGGGTGACAGGTGGCCCTTCTCCGCCCACGCTTGCACGGGGGGATGAGCCCCATCCCCTGCAGCGCTTCCACCCGAAGGTGACACAGGACCAATGGAGGAGAGGAGTCTGGGCTGGGCACCAGAGCCACAGGTGCCAGGTGCACTCGCCAACTGAGGAGGGACAGGTGGGTCCGCTGGGACTGGCCTTCCCATACGTTCTGTGATTAGGTGTGTTTCATTACAACATAAACAATAGCATTCCAGATTAGTTGTAACAGCATGCAGTAATCTTCCCATTAACCCAACACATCACTGTTCCAACAGTTGAACAGTAAACATAACACATGCATATATTGAACAACAGTGGTTATTCCAACCGCATGCAGGAATGATTGGTATCAACAGGCCACCATGAACGTGGTGTTTGAACAGGGCACATGCATCAACATGAGTGCAAATATTTATAGAACAATAGGACATATATCCCGACAAATATTTAAGAATACACATACCCATTGAGGTGTGAAATTGCATGGTTTATGCACAAATAGTAGGGTGTAGAAAAAACCTCCGTTAACATCTTATAAACACTTTTACTCTACACTACATTCTTAGTGACTGCAGGTGTATATTCCCTACATGTATTATTACACTTGCCACCATGCATTAGGTTGTGTAGTGGGTTTGGCTAGTTCAATCTATACTTGACCTATATCTCACATACTAACTGTCCAGGATGCAGATGTTACTGCTACATATTTCATGGTTGCATTTATATTTCTTTATCTACATATCTGGATGTTTTCACATGACATTTTCACTTCAAATTGTACAGAACCCTGCATTTATTGAAGCACACTTACATTTCTGGGGAACATATTAGCATGCTACTCATGTGCCAGATTTACTTATGCATGCCAGCCAGTAACTAACTGTTGAGGACTGTATATTTACTTCACAGCTACTAGCACTTCCATCACCCACTTTAGATGGGACTGCAGAACTAGGCTAGCAAGGATGACATCAGATTTCTTGGATTTATTTGATGAATTTAATTTTTTGGATAAGAAATTTGTTGAGAGAGGTTATCCAAGGGAATTGGTGGGTGAAATTCTGGAAGAAGTATACAATGGCTGAGGTACAAAGTACAAAGCATTATTAGGTGTACCTTTTAACAAAGTAGTAGAATCAAAAAAGCAAGTTAAAAATTATCAGGGGGCATGTGTTATGGCGTACAATTTGTTTTCAGATTTTTTTACACATATTGTGAGAGCAAACTGGTGTATATTAAAAACTAATAAGGAATTGTATGAAATAGTAGGAGAGGGACCTCATTTTACTTACAAGACAGGTGTCAATTTTAAAAGGTTATTTGAAAGGGTCCACTATCACGATATTAGTAGATTAGGAACGAGTTCATGTGGTAGGTATGGACTATGTTCGTATATTTTTAAAGAAGAATCTTTAATATTAAATAATGGATTGAAAAGTGTAGTTAAATTTTGTAAAGGAAATTTCAACACCAGGATGTTGGTTTATTTGGCCACTTGTACACAGTGCTCGGCATTCTACGTGGGTAAAACTGAGAGGGCACTGAGAGATAGAATGTACGAGCACTTAAATGACATTAGAACTAGAAAAGAAACTAGTGCTTTATATAAACACTCAGTTTCTTGTACATCCTTTAAAGGCTTTAAATTTGGGATTATCGATTTGGTTAAGAAGAACAGTAGAGGGGGTGACATGAAAAATGTATTATTAAACAGGGAACTGAAATGGCAATTGAGGTTCAAGGCTAATTTTCCCCCAGGTCTCAATGAATACATAAGTATTAAAGCTGTATTAGTGGAGAGAGCTGGGAAATTTTTAATTATTTAGTTTATATTCTGTGTAAAAAATCTTTTTGAGCCGTGATGGCTTTTACAATTTTAGGAAAAATTGTTTTTTATTATAATATTTTTTATTTTTAGTTCAAGGTATTTGTAACTATTGTGATACATTCTTAATTAAGTATGAATTTTGTTGTAAAACATCATATTATTTCCATCACTATTTGTTAGTGGTGCTTTAAGTTTTAGTTGGTCCTGTTAACAGGACACTATATATAGCAAGTGTAGCACTAGTACTGTTTAATCTGATGAAGTCTTGTACTGAGATGAAAGCGCTCATTATTTGTTGGAATTATTATTAAAAAAGTTTGAATATTTCATCCTGTTGGTGGCCTGGAACTTATTTTTGTTTTATTACAGTGTTACGGACTTATTTGGTTTGGCTGATGTATTAAAGAAAATTATTAGATCAAATGTGATTAGATCACTCTTTTCAACCACTTCAGATACATTCTGACTTTGCTACTGCAGTGGTGGTGCTGCGGTAGTGTTGTCGCCTCACATTAAGACATTGTCTGGTTTGATTCTCAGCAAGAGCATCTTCTGTGTAGAGACATGTGTGAATGGGTGTACCTTCATGGAAGGTTGTGCATCAGGGCTGGCAACTCAGCATGTAAAAATCTACTGCCAATCATTAGTGGACTGGAGTTCTGCTGTGGCAACCCCTAACCGGGAAAAGCCGAAAGACACAACAACATGCATTCTAACTTTGATAATAAGGAAATGTTATGATTTTTTTTTTATTCATTGGTATGTTTTTTATAAATATTTAGAGGTAATATTGCAGTTTACTGTTTCACAGTGTATTGCATTGTATGAGCTGGTGATCCACTTCCAGGGTTTTCTGTTTCTTCCACTGTAGTATGACCTTGGAGTTGTTATACATACGTTAGGAGGTGTGTGGGTGCAGGGAGTTTCTCCCGAAAAAAAAAATGTTTCTGTTTTTATAGTTTTTTGAGTTGTGCTATGTAAGATGAAGTATGTTTATATTTGTTGTGTTCACTCAATTGTGTTCAGATATACTGAGGTGAATTCACAAAGGTATCTTCATGTATATCTTGCAGTAACCTTTTCTTATTCAACAACAGCCCTAACACAGTGTTGCATGGTGCCCTACCACAGAGACGTGCAGCACAGAGTAGGGCTGGCTCTACTGTTATGGTAAATGTTCATGAGGCTGTCTGGGGGAGAGGCATATGCTAATTAGCCATGTGCTCTCTCTCTCTCTCTCTCTCTCTCTCTCTCTCTCTCTCTCTCTCTCTCTCTCCCTCTTCCCAGGACTGCCACCAGGAAGACATATACACACCATGCATACCTCTCAACCTCTTAGCATAAGATATCTGGGCACACCTGACATAATGGGGGAACATACTTCTCAAATATACCAAATTCCTTGGAATATACCGCTTTGGGGCTCGAAATACTAGGGTGCCGTGAATTTCTGAGTGGCCCCTTTAAATCCTGATTTCATTTTTTGTATTTATTTTTGTTTCCTTCCCCATGTGCTCAGTGATGTCATCACACAGCACCACACTGGACACTGCTGAAAAGGTATCCAAATTATTTAGCCTACTACCCAACAAACAATTAAATGTGAATTCTGTGTTTCAAAAATTAGGACATGATTAAAAAAGTGCTGAGGCATAACCACACATCTAAGTAAAAGCTCATCTAAACTGTATTGTATTATACTTTATTCAAAGTCAAGTACACATGCTATTGGAGGACCTTTTCTGACATGTCTTCAAAATGCTCCCTGCCACCCCCCCCCCCAGCACCAGAATGGGTGACTCTGCTGTCATCCTTCCAGTAACTATCCTTCCCCTTTTGGCATATGAATCAGTTCCTGAAGGGAGACTCTGCCAGCCATTTACTGGCTTTTTGCTAAGTAATACTGTAATAGTACTGTAGGGCCATTGGCACTAATACCAGGCTTGCCAGCTTCAAATGATTCAACAAGTACAGCAAAAACTTAGGAAAACTGAAATAAAGCAAGTGAATGAGAAAAATATCTGCATTTGGACCTATCTGATCTAGACACATCAATGATGTCTTATACGGCAGCATCCATTGAGCACCCTGGTGTCGCCCCTGCTGAGCAGCATGTTCTGCCAGTGAGATACAGGTACTAGTGTTGGCCATAAACCTGTCCTGGACCCCGGGGTTGGAGAACCTGATCGTGAACCTTGTGGGGGGGCTGATCTGTATTGGCCCCAACCAGGATCATTGACTTCAAATCCTTTTCCAAGTTTTGCATGTGAACAAGGATGGTGGTACCTGTGTCCATGACTTAGCGGCATCAAGAGCAAAAGGGAGAGAGTACTGCTGCTGGAAGGAGTTAGAGGGCCGGTAACAAAAAGATCTCCCACACAGCCTTCCCCAGGGGGATGACAGGGCAAGAAAATGGAGCTTTCTGAGCACCCTTATATCATTGTCCCTCTCTTCCTCACGTGAAAGGGGATTGTGACTTAGGGGACCATGATGGGAGCCTTTGGAGTAAATGCTGAGTTGCTACACTACCTGGGACTGTATATCCAACTTGGTGTATCCACAGCTAGGCAGAGTGGGCAGCAAAATCCTCAGTGGGAGAATCACATTTCTGCAAATGGTAAGTTACCAGTATTGACCCAAATAAGCGTTCAGGCTACGAAGGTGTCATGGTTTGAAGGCATATTTTGTGAAAACAGTACAGTTAGTTTTAAAGTGTCTAATACGAGACTTTGTTTCTTACTGCTTGTATGCTGTGTAGAATGAAACTAGACAAATACTAAAGAAGATATTCTTTTATGAATCTATAGTTTGCAGAAGTGCCAAAACATAACTTTCAATCTCTCAGAGCAAGAAATCTAGACAAACCGACAAAACCAAAAATAATGGTGGGACAAAGGCCCAAAAATAGGGACAGATTTTAAATATTGCTCCAGTAAACTCAGATACTTTCTAGAATAACAGATTTTGTATTATTATGTATTTTCTGAAGGATATGAAGTTTGAAATTCAAAAGTCAATCTTCATGTTGGTATCGCACAATTCCATTGGAGTGGGGGGGGGCTACATGATTATGTATGCAAATTTTATGTTAGTCAGCGTACTGAATTTTGGCCAGTTGTACCTACTTTTCATGGGCCTTTGTTCAGATTTTTCATATTTCCAGGTTGAGAGGTATGTGGTGGAACAGAGGCCCAAAAATAGGGGCACATTTTAAATATTGTTCTTATAGATTTAGAAAGTTGATAGAATAACAGGATTTGCATTAGCAAGCATTTTTCTGAAGGACATGAAGTCTGAAACTCAAATGCATGTCATTATTTAGTTACTTTAATCCTTAGTAATTTGTCGAAAAACACAAGTTTTATGAGGAGCAGACCTAAAATATGAGGCAAAAATCTGGACATTCTGCGAAAATCTGTACATTTGAGAGGTATGATGCCATGCAGTTTGAGAAATTGCTCAGCCATGTCGATCAGAATAGTTGGCCCCATCATGTCAAGGTAGAGAATACAGTCAAAAGATCATGTTAATCTGAAGAACATGGGAATTGGAGGGGGGAGCCATGAGACAATGAGGGTTACTGTACTTTTAGTTTCATAATGGTAAAGACTGCATCATGGGGGTCAAGGGGTGGAGGTGGCAGACACCAGATATCATGGATTAATCTGCAGTTGTGTCATGAAGGATTGAGGGTGGGGCGAAACACTAGACACTAAGGAGTGCTTTACAATTGTGCCGTAACAGCATTTATAGTATTTTATTTATTTATTTATTTTACATTTGTTGACCGGGATAGTCCGATTGGATATATGTCCATTTTCAGTGGAGGCCCGGAGAGAAAAACTCTAAGATAATAATACACATTGAACATTTAGTAAATATAGTTTCAAGCAGATTACACTCATAAGCAATACCAGCATTTAGCACATATAGTACTAAATTATTATAAAACACTTTACAAAACATAACATTATTTTCAAAGTTATATATACATAATATTACATTCAGGTTTAAGACACATTGAGCAGCAGTTATACAATTGACCCTTCCTGAAATGGTGTGGTAGAAAAAAGTTAGAAGTAGTTAAAGGTAAGGCACCTAAGTATAGAGAAGTCACTAGTTGGGGTCAGTGCAAGGACATAACCAATGAGTTTTGAAGTATTTCTTGAGTTTGTTTTTGAACTGAGTTAGTGAGGGTTCTATGGACAAGTCATCTGGGAGACTGTTCTATGTTTTTCCAACAGAGTTGCCAAACAGAGAGTCCCCAGCTGAGTAGTTGGATTTGTTTGTTTGAACTAGGAGTCTAGTGGATGATCGCAGTGGCCGGGCGCTGGTGTAGGGGCTGATAATATTTTTAGTGCAGGTGTATTTTCTAGTCGGTAAAGGACTTTATGTGCCACTATTAGCTGGATGAACTGCAGTAGGCTAGGCAGTTCAAGCCATCCTAGGTGATTTAGGTTGAGACAGTGGTGTGTCTGGTAGGCTGTGCCAGTAGCAAATCTGGCAATGTGGTTATAGCAGGATGATAGTTTATTAAGATCTGTTTTGTTTAAGTTGGAAAATCGAGGTGAGGCATAGAGAAGAGTTGATAGTAGATGGGAATGGGCAATTGCAGTTCTAGCAAGTGGGGCAAGGAAAGGATTGATTCTGTAAAGAGAGCCAAGTTTTTATTAATGGTTTTGATAGTTTGATTGATAGTGCATCAGTCTTCAGGTTGTTATCAACTATGACACCTAGTAGTTTAGTTTGGGCTTCTGGGGAGATGATAGTGCCATTGTTAGTAGTTATGCTGAAGGATGGCGGGGGGGGGGGGTCCTGCATGTGGGGGAGAAGAGGAGCAGCTTAGTTTAGTAGAGGTTTAGGATTAGATGTTGATTGGAGAGCCATTCTTCCACTGTATTGAAGGTATTTTGGGTTAATGTGAATAAAGTAGCTGGTGAGGTGTCAAAATAATCCAGATGGAGTCATCTGCATATTGAATGCAGGTAGCATCTGGGATGACTGAATGAAGGTCGTTTATAAAGATGGAGAAAAGAAGGGGTCTTAGTATAAAGCCCTGGGAGACTCCTAATGTGATGGGCAGGCGAGATGATAGCTTGTCCTGCCATAGGACTGCCTGTTGCCTGCCCTGCAGGTAGGATTGAAACCATTGGAGTGCATGGTTGTTTAAGGAGAAGGCCTTCAATGCATTTATAAGCGTTTTGTGGTCAACCATAGCCTCACCTCAGACTTCGTGCCCACTGAGTGGAGCACAGCTACAGTTATCCTACTCCACAAGGGGGGATCCACCTTGGATCCCTGGAACTACTGTCCCATCAGTCTGACAAGCCTGATCTGCAAAGGCATGGAATGCATTATCATGGAACTTATAAACAAAGACACTGGCAACCTTCAAACACTGGACTCCACCCAGTTTGGGTCCGTGAAGGGCTGATCTTGTCTCCTGAACCTGATTGACTTCTTCAAATCAGTCTCCAGAGCTGTAGACAAGGGTAAGGAGGTCCACACAGCCTATCTGGACCTCGCCAAGGCCTTCGACACCATCCCCCACTCTGGAATCATAGACAAACTTACTAAACTGGGTATAAATCCCTACATCATTCGATGGGTTGCCAACTGGCTTACTGACAGAACCCAGACTGTAAAAGTAGCCGACTCTAAATCCAGCACCACACAAGTGACAAGTGGAGTACCTCTGAGTTCAGTCCTGGGACCGCTCTTGTTTGGCATCTACTTCTTTGAAGTACAGGCCAACACTAAGGGACTCTGGCTAACAAAATTCGCAGATGACTACAAACTGGGAGTCATTACTGAATCCCCAAATGATGTGGATATTCTACAAAAGGGCCTTACAGAAACAGATGCTTGGTGCCAGAGCCATGGGCTCAAGCTTAATGCCAAGAAATGTATAGCTATCCCCTTTGGGAAAAAACATGTAGCCATGAATTACCACATAGGTGGCAATACACTAAACACCGAAAGTGTGATGAGAGACTTAGGGACACAGGTGGACAGTGGTCTCACCTTCGATAACCACATCACCACAACAGTCAGGAAATCCTTCTATGTGGCACACCTCATCACTAAGGGCTTTTCATGCAGAAAAAAGGCGGTCATTGTCCCACTGTACTCATCCCTAATTAGACCCATTATAAAGTTCAACGCCCCATTTGGTATGTACCTCACAAGACATCTGCAACAGCTGGAAAGGCCGCAGAAATACCTCACTAAAAGAATTACAGGCCTAAAGCAGATACCTTATACTGACCATCTAAAAAAACTCCAGCTATACTCTGTGGCATATCATCTACTCAGAGGCAATCTCTGCTTATCATAAAAGGCCATGTCAAACCCTGAGCTGTTGGACATGCTCCACTTAAAGAAATCCCAATCCCTCAGAGCCACACGCTCCAGGGATCTAAACCTTGTCATCACAATGAACAAAACATGCTGGAGGGATAGGTTCCTGACCCAGAGACTCCCCATACTCTGGAATAGATTGCCCACACATGTCAAGCAGAGCGCCTCCTTGGCGCTCTGCTAAAGGAACCTTGACAATTGGATGGGAGATAGGAAATTCACCCGGGGATCACATCAGTCACCCTGCTAGACAGGGGTCCAGTGAAGTAAATATTGCGGGAAGAAATATCCAGGGAATTGTTATAGCTAGGCTTGTATAGGCCCTAGGGCTGATAGCCTAGTACTAACCTATGAACCTATAAACCATGTCAAAAGCCTTGGATAGATCTAGAAAGACTGCTGATCACTCATTTACAGTAATATGCAGGTTGAGGACTGGGGTGGAGTCACTGGCCACCAGAGCAACTACAGTGGTGCCAGAATGGCACTTCAGCTATTATTATGATCAGGGGATGAGGGAAACCACAGAAAGGCAGACAAGTCAGGAAGACATGTGGGACTATGGTGAGTGTGTGTGTGTGTGTGTGTGTGTGTGTGTGTGTGTGTGTGTGTGTGTGTGTGTGTGTGTGTGTGTGTGTGTGTGTGTGTCTGTGTGTGTGTGTCTGTGTGTGTGTGTGTGTGTGTGTGTGTGTGTGTGTGTGTGTGTGTGTGTGTGTGTGTGTGTGTGTGTGTATACTTATGTGATTACCAATGCCTAGAGGACCAGCAGTTTACTACCATGATGTGCAGATCAGTAGTGATCTGCACATTGAATAGTAATTCCAATTCATAGATATGCAAATCAACTAAATAATGAGGTCTTTTTCTCATCGCAGCTAACATATATCTAAATGTCAAACAATGTGAACACAAGACCAAGAATCACCAAAGTCCACAACCACAGTACCCAAATCTCCAAAAAATATGGTTAGAAGCAGTAGGTTGAGAACAGCACATTTATTGGTACGTAATCTGAATCACACCAAACAGTAGCAAACAATAAACCAAGCGCTTTCGCTCGGTTATTACCGAGCTTCTTCAAGGTTAAAAAATCTGTTGTGTAGTCAGCCATGTTAAATACTAAATGCAACATCACATGACATACCCCCCCCCCCACATGTGAGTCATCCCTAATCAGTTTCTTAAAAATACAGTGTGTATAAACTTTCGTTAAATGTTAAATATGTGTTCCAATCCAAAATTCAAACTCAACATTGAATCCAGTAATGCCAAAAATAAAAATATATAATATATTACAACACATATAAAAACACATAAAAAATAAATTAAATAGTAATGAAATTAATAAACATGACAATAATAAATATTAAACTAGACCATAAAGTAATTAAATGTAACTTCTTCATTACCAATACAGCACATGGTAACCAAACTAGGGCATTAGGCTAAACTGTAAGTACATCCAATAATAGTATGTTTAATGGGGAAATTTAAGCAGTCTACAAGAACCCCTATTATAATCGTGCCCTTCTTAATTTGAGCACATCAATGGATGTACTGATTGTCTTAGATTTACTTATAACATTGACCAAGATGTTTTACACTATTTGGATGTAACATTAATTAAGGACTACGCAAACAGCTGTTTCCATTCCAAACTTTTTAGGAAGACTACCTTTTCCAACGCGTACCTTCATTTTTTGTAGCGGGCACCCTTTTTACCAGAAAAAAGGGATAGTTAAGGGCCAATTGATTAGAGCCTCGAGAAGGTGCAGCACTTTTGAATATTTTTTGGAGGAAGCTAACATACTCCGTGGCTTATTTATAGAAAAAGGATACCCAGGCAACTTGATTGATGGACTGGCCCAGGAAGTTACCGATAACAGGTAATCTAGGTATTAACCTTCATTAGGTACCGGGACAGCCGGTACTGAATTGGTGATAGACAACAACACCTCCAAATTTAAGAATAGTTTTGCATATATATATATATATATATATATTCTTCAGACTCTCAGGTAATAGAACAGGTCATCTTAAAGTACTGGCCCATTATTTCAGTGAATGAGGATATAAAACATCTCATTCCCTAAGTACCAGGTTTCGTTAGAAAAAGAGGAACGAATTTGAAAGAATTTTTTGAGAAAAACAAGGCTGTTAAGAATGAGTCCACTAGAATGAAGAAGGGTACCCATAGATGTTGTTCATGTAACCAATGTGCCTTCATGTTGAATAAAGAGATTATTTCTATTCCTTCCAGAAATTTTAGATACAAGTTTAAACAATACTTTAATTGTGCCACCAAAGGAGTGGTATACTTAGGAATCTGCCTACATTGTCACAGTTTCTATGTAGGCAAGACAGAGAGGATTTTTAGGAAAAGAGTCTATGAACACCAATATGACATTAGTAAGGGTAAAGTGACCAATGCCTTTTTTAAGCATTCACAACTATGTGAAAATATGCAAATTAAGTTCACAATTTTAGAACAAGTGACACCCGACCCACGGGGAGGGAACTGGGAAGCTAGGTTGGAGTATCGGGAACTGTTTTGGCAGCTTAGGCTGGACGCAATTAGACCACCGGGCATGAATGATGCCTTGAATATAAACAGTGTGCTCAAATTAAGAAGGGCACAATTATAATAGGGGTTCTTGTAGACTGCTTAAATTTCCCCATTAAACATACTATTATTGGATGTACTTGCAGTTTAGCCTAATGCCCTAGTTTGGTTACCATGTGCTGTATTGGTAATGAAGAAGTTACATTTAATTACTTTATGGTCTAGTTTAATATTTATTATTGTCATGTTTATTAATTTCATTACTATTTAATTTATTTTTTTATGTGTTTTTATATGTGTTGTAATATATTATATATTTTTATTTTTGGCATTACTGGATTCAAAGTTAAGTTTGAATTTTGGATTGGAACACATATTTAACATTTAACGAAAGTTTATACACACTGTATTTTTAAGAAACTGATTAGGGATGACTCACATGTGGGGGGGGGTATGTCATGTGATGTTGCATTTAGTATTTAACATGGCTGACTACACAACAGATTTTTTAACCTTGAAGAAGCTCGGTAATAACCGAGCGAAAGCGCTTGGTTTATTGTTTGTTACTGTTTGGTGTGATTCAGATTACGTACCAATAAATGTGCTGTTCTCAACCTACTGCTTCTAACCACATTTTTTGGAGATTTGGGTACTGTGGCTGTGGACTTTGGTAACATATATCTAAATCGTAAAATACCACTTCATGAGATTAGAGTATTTTTAGCATGAGGCCCTTTAATGAATTCATGGGTCTGTTTTATAGATCAAATGACATATGATTGTAAGAAAAATAGTTGATAACAACAACTAAATCAAAACCAAAACAGTGAACATCAAAAAAGAAAAAAAAACAAAACTGTTGAAACCAACAATTAAATGCTTTATCCACTCTAAACACATCAAAAGCGCTTAACCAGAAAGCAAAAATACTGGACTTTAAATATTCATATTCTAAGCCAAAATCTACAGCTATCCAAAAGCAATGTAATCTTCTCAATATACTTCTCACAATGAATTGGAGTGCCACTTTGACTTGTAAATCATCTATAAGAATCTGTTTTATTAAAACTACCTTCACAGTATTCATCAGATTAACTTTCCACCTACCAAAACACCCAGTAACCCTCTGATACCAACCTTCAATGAAATAATGCATTTGGCTTTCCTGAATTAATTTCCACAATACCACCAACAGACATAAAATGCCAATACTACCTCAACAAAGAAACTCCGAGGATCATGAGATACCTCCGCCCTCTGCCTTAACCAGTTCATAGCAACATACGTCTCCACTTCATAAGTTCATAGGTGATTACTAGGCTAATGGTGCAAGAGCCTTTACAAGACTAGACACTAATACCAAGGATATGACAATATTATATCTTAATTTCCAAAGATGGGATGGGCTAGTATCAGGGTAGTGGGTCTTTGGGTGCTCTAAAACATTTTACAGGCTGCCTCTGTCCATAAGGGGCATAGGCAGTACACTGGGAATGAATTTATGATTCCCCATTCATTTATCCAAATTCATTTTAGAGAGAGTAAGGCATGGGCTTTGTTTTATGAAGATGGGAAGTTTATTCCATTGAAGCTTTGGGATGCAAATCTGTTTTTCCAGCAAGTTCTGTTAGAGTCACAAATAAGGTTCAGGTCCATGGAACACATAACCCTTTTATGATTTTTCTTGCAAATGTGCAACATTTTTGTCAGGGCTGAATGAGAGAATACCTTCTAGGACAGGCATAAGTCCCCTCTCAATAAATGATATGAGACAGAGTAAAGGGATAGGGCCTTTAGTTGCTCTGTGTAAGACGTGTCTTGCACTTTGTACTTTTGAGAATCCTCTGGGGCTACTCCAACGATGTAAGTGCCTGGTTAGGTACATGCAGAAAGGAGCATTGTGCTTGATTATGGGCCTGATGTGGGTCAACTACAATGACACTATGACTTCCTTTGATCTTGATGCCATGCCTTTACTTATAAGTTGAGCCACCTGGAAGGATTTCCTCACTACTGTAGTTATCTGGTGCTCAAAGTTTAGATTACTGTCTATCAGTGTTCCTAGGTTCCTCACCACTGGGTCTACTTTTAAGGGTGTGCTATCAATATTATAATTTGCAGGGATATCTGATTTACCAAAGGGTATGAGTACTCATTTTTTTTTATTTAGTCTCAGACTATGATTTTAGGGCAAGTCATTTGTCATTTTTACCTGTTTGTACGATATTTGAATCATATGGGTATTCAGTGATTGCTGCCAGCTTATTGTCAAATGTGAACTCGGTGAGCCAGATGCTCCCAGCATTGGCCTTCACTTCAGAGAAGTATATATCAAACAGGAGGGATCCCAACATTAAGCCCTGTGGGACACTGCTAGCAACAGGTTTCTTATCGGAAGTAGATTCACCTGTCCGTTCAACATGTGCCCTGTTAGTAAACCAGTTGGCTGTTCATCTGATGATGTAGGGGTTTATGCCTAACTCAGTAAATTTGACTTGATCCCTGAGTAGGGAATTGTGTCAAAAGCTTTGTCCAGATCTAGATAAGCAGTGCGTACCATTTTACTCTCAGCCAGGGCCCTGCTAACTTGCTCAAAGAAGTCCACCAGACTGAGCGGGCAAGACCTCCCTTCTACTAGCTTAGCTTTATTCTTTCTATCCTTTTTCTCTGCTAAGTGGACAGAAACATCTTCCTATCTCTCTTATTTTCCCCTCTCCCATGCTATTGGCAAGGCAGAAATGTCCATATGACTTGCTGAAAATACCAGCTAATCTTTTAAGTAATCATAAGCCTAGGCTCTTATAATAAGCTATTATCATAACTCTGTTATGATTTTGCATTCATTTTTGTCTTGAGCTGGTGCCCATCCACACATGCACACATTCCTCTCTTTCACCGTGTATTAACTGTTACCTGTATTGATTCTTGTTTTAGTTTAACCTACAGTTCAGCACATTTACAGAACTTCCACTCTACATGTCATATTGTCAGATTCCCTCACCCTCACCCAAACGTGATAAAAAAAGAGCTGTAACATCATTTCCTCGCAATTTAATATTGTTTCACATTGCTGCTGGTAATTTCAGATTATCTATAGCTGCCCCTAACATCTGGTCAATTCCACACCATTAACATGTTAAGCCTCCTATTTCTCTGCTTGAACAACTTCATACACCTCAGTAACATTCCCTTTGTAGTGGATCATTTTATTTTTCTTCCTCCTAAGTTTTTGCAGGTATTGGCATCAAAACTTACACTGCATTTCACCTATATATCACTTTTTCATCCTAGAAAACGTTGTCCCTTTTCAGCAACAGGCATTCTAAGTGAAGAGGTAGCAACCTGCTTCTTATAAAAATGTGAAGTAATAGCCATGTACTACTTACTTATTAAAATTAAAAAAAGCAATCCAACTAGAAATGCTGCCCCCTAGGGAACTTTAATCTACTTACAAGCACTAGACATACTAAGCTCTGTATGGGTACCATTTATATCCCCTCATCTTCTTCATAATTCATAGGAGTTCATTGGAGTAACAAGGCAGCCAAGTCACATGGCCATTTCTGCCTTGCCAATACTTGCTCTAAGGCCTTGACTCTCTTTTCAAGGAGGGTCAGAGCAGTCATACCACGGGTGAATTTATATATACTCATCGGGTTGACTAGCTCTTTGTTAAAGGCAGACAGTGTGCCACATTGCTTAATTTGGAGAGGGAGAGAGAGAGTAGGTTCCAGAGAAGATGTAAGGGGTGTGTGACAGATCTACCCTTCTTTCTAGTTTTATTTATTGGTTGTAGTAAATTTAGATCTCTGAATCTGAAGCTGAACTGTTTGATCTATAGCAATATAAGAGTTCTTGATCTACTGGATCCCGTATATCCCTGTAAGCAAACAACAAGTCACCCCATGGAGTCTATATGGAAATGAGTAGAAGGATAAAGCCTACAGACGTTTAAGCATCTGATGTTTTTAGGTGCAAACTAGGGTCTCTCCAGTTGCTTGATATGCTTAACAGGGAACATCCTAGAAGAGTGTTGTGCTCAATGATGGGTCTGGTCAGTGTGAAGTACAAGGAGGTGAGGACCTCTTTATATCTAGAAGACACACCTTTAGCTGTGAATTGTGCAAGGTGAAGGGATTTCCTAACCACTGTTGAAATGCAATCGATAAATGTAAGGGAGCTGTTCACCCATGTACCCAGGCCTGTCACAACATTTTCAACCTGAAGTGTTGTGTTATCTATGCCAAATGCTACTAAGTTGCCCTTTTTGGCATTGAGCCTGTGCCCATTTTTAGTACACCAGTTTCTGACAAGTGTAAGCTTTTGATGGAGTGCATGCATGCTATGGGGAGACTTTAGAAAATCTCCTAACTTAAAATAATCTGTGAACTTTGTTAACTGGAGATCCTCATTTGATAATTGGAGACCAGAGAAGTAGATACCAAACAGCAGGGGCCCCAGAACTAATCCCTGTGGGACTCCACTGGTCACCTTCCTGCTTTCAGAGGATGCCCCACTCTCTCACTGTCACATTGTAAGCTAGTTGGCTACTCATCTAACCATAAGCAGGTCAATTTGGGGTACATTTACTTTGTTTATCTGATATGGTATCAAATGCCTTGGCAAGGTCAAGGTATGCTTTGTGGACAGCTTGTCATCAATAAACAGCCAGAGTAACCCTCTCAAAGAAGTTTTCATGTGTCATTAGACATGATAGTACTAGAGACTGAGTCTAATAACTAGACTTCAAATGAGATTTATGCAGGTAGAGGTTGAGGTCTTCTATGAAGCTCTTGGACAATGTTCTAATCAATTTAAAAATCAACAACTCTCTCGGGAATGACATCCTCCTTAGTGACTTAAATCTGGACTGGCTACGAATTGTGTGCACTAAGTCTAATAGACTTGTCTCTTTTTATAACCTCATCCTGTTTGTATATGAACCTATCAGCCCTAACCTCATCACTGGTTTTACAACACTGCTCATACCAACGTTCCTCATGATTGCAAATTTTTGTATACCCTGAACCATTCCCTCAGTGACCAGTGCCTGGTTATATCCCGTTGGTCATTTAAGACCCCAAACCTCTGCCTGTATTCATCTCAGTGATAGAATGGTTACCATCTCACAAAGAACAGAACACTACTCTATCTTCTGAGTTCTTCTTGAAAATCTAAGCTTTGGGATTGGCTCCTTGGTTTTCCATCCCTCAGATCTTTCTCCAAGCAGCTCCCATGGAACCTCCTACCATTGTCTGTAACTGCCTTTAAATAACTGACCTGTTGAATGCAATGTATTAGAACATGAGCACTCGTCCATCTACCTGCTTAACTGAATAAACTACTGGAAACTTCAACAAGGTGTCTTTATTCTTTCCATAGGGATGGTATCACAGACAGAGAGTCAGTCTCCTAGATCTGCTAGCTAAAGTGTTTTTATCTGGACTATCCTTTATACCCAATTTATAAACAAACTAAAAGAAAGAAAGAATCAGGGAATCAAATGAAGTATCTGGAATTAGAATGCAGGAGCTGTTATAGTTAGTTAGGGAACGTTTTACAGACTAACAAAAAATCCCACAGAATTAAAAATGATAGACAACCTACTTCAAAATAGAGCTTAAACAATAAATAAATCAATCCTGGATATACATATACTCATCTCCTGGCTGACAGTTTCTCTCACTATCTCACACTCTTCCCTAATCTCCTCAAATCCTTCCACTTCCTTGTCCAAGATAACACCCCTCCCCCTTTTACAACTTGCCTGGCATTTATTCTTCTCACTTCACAGCTTGAATGTGACCTGCCCACTCTCTCTCTCTCTCTCTCTCTCTCTCTGTCTCTCTCTCTCTCTCTCTGTCTCTCTCTCTCTCTCTCTCTCTCTCTCTCTCTCTCTCTCTCTCTCTCTCTCTCTCTCTCTCTCTCTCTCTCTCTATGACCTAATATAAAATTAATACTTATGTGTGTACCTCGAATTGACAACTTAAAATCCCCTTTCAGTCTCTTCATTTTGCCTACACTCTTTTTCTCAAGCACTTTTTGACAATCTCCCTCACTTTATTTTCTCTATGAAACTTCTAGAACCCTTTCACTAACTTTTATGCTCAATACTCAAGTAAACCTTTTTCTCTGTGACTCTGTTTCACATCAGTAGCATTATCCATCAATCAATGTCTTTCTTGGCTTAATGTAAATACTCTAGCTGCTTGTATAAAATATGTTACAGGCAACTATTTTCCAAATCCAATGCACAGTATGACTCCCTCCTTTAACAATCTGTATACAACCATTTCTATCATCCTGTATTTTATTATAATTTGTGAATGTATATATCATTTACTCTGTATAATTGTTCTGGAAACAGTATTGTTCTTGAAAATAAAACTGTTAGTTACAGACATTATGTAATGAAGCTTTTCTCCCCAGGCCTCCAGTGAAAATGGATTCCAGCCAGTTGGACTTTCCTGGTCAGCAAAGAAAATATCTAAATATGAAAGTGCTACAGACAGAAAATGTAAAGTTTACTTGAGTTTCATTGTGAACTTTTGGTTATTATTCATTCTTTCTGAGGTTGCAAGTGAAGGATCATTCCTTTGCTTTCAGTGTGGTGTAGGGACTGTAGTTCTGAGTACTTTCTATTATTATATTGACAGTATGCAAATAATACACCTGATAACTTAGAGGTTAAGACACAGGCATGCCAGCTGGTAGATCTGGATTCACAACCTGACTGGGGAACAATTGGGCAGCAATAGCATCTGTGCAGAATCTATTTCTGTAATATATGCCAGGTAGACCTCTTGTGGGCTGTTCCCACAGAGTCACCATGAGTTCATTTCAACTCAGGGGGCAATTACTTACTTGCTTTACAGAAATAATACAACCAGATTAAAAACTGATGTTCAGAAGTTCATAAATTCAAAAATGGCATGCTTGGCTTTATGTCCATTTGGCTTCCACTGGTAGTTCAGCTGATCCTGATGCTGAATTATCTCAATGGAGTTGTCCATTGCATGTTATTGTTGATGGAGAAAAATCTAAAGAGAAACATTATTGGTCTTGCAAGTAGAAATTAGCTGAAAAAAATGTAAAGAACATGCTGTAACTGTTTGTGTGTCTTCTGGAAAGGAACTTTTAAAATCTACTTCTCACTTCCATGCTGCAGATGTTGCAGATGTTGTATATAAGCAAACCTCTCTAGTTTAAAATCCTGTATAAGAGATGGTCTCCATAGTCTCCCACTGTTCATATCTGCTTGAAGAACTTACAGTTTATGCAGGGGGCAGCACTATTGTCTGCAGATAAGTTAATAGTATACTACTAAACACTCTGACTTAGACCTTTTAGTGACTCTCTTCTACTCTTTCCCATCTACTAAAGATCTGGTATAATGTATAGGCACTTCCCTGTCATCTCTGTTTCTGGCCTGGTGGATATGAGCATCCTGAGATAGTATAGCAACTGCCTCATGTTCACTGACAACCATTTAATTTTAGAACATACAAACACAATGTGTGAGAGATGTACATACACAATGTCATTGGAGACAAAGGTCTCACATACACACACGAAATATGCAAACCAGGTTGTCAGTATTACACCCAAAACACTCACTACCAACACTAAGGAACAAATACATAGACCTGCATATGCACAGAAACTCAGTTGTAATCTACCCAAACCTGAAAGACTTCCTAAAAGCATCTATCAGTGGCTCCGCACACACTTAAAAAAGACCACACCTCACACAACACATAACTCTGAAAATCATAGTAGCCCTTCTTCCAAGCCTATAAGGCAACACACCCATGCAGCCAAACATTGTAGTTATTGGGGATTCCATTGTAAGACATACTGATGTCCCCCTTACCAGGCTAAACAAGGAGAAGATCACAGTGAGCTGTCTGTCTGGAGTGAGTGCCCACCAGATCCCACATGCACTTAGGCCTTTAAACCACAAGTACCAGTGTGACATGGTCATAGTTCATGTGGGTGTAAATAACCTAAGATATTCCTCTCCCGGCTATATGAAGAAAGACATGATGGAGCTCTCCTAATATGTGTCCCAGGCTGGTATGAATCTAGCCTTGAGTAGCATCCTATCTTCACCAGTGATGATGTCGCAGTACCAGCAAAAAATGATCGACTTCAACAGTTGGCTTAGTTTTTGGTGTCACAACAAGAGGATCCAATACCTGTCAGCCTGGGGAGACATGATTAGCAAACCATGATGCTTTGCCAGAGATGGTTTGTAATTGCCACCACTTGGCTTCTGGATACTTGCAAAAACTTTATCTATCCACATAGTGCCTTTCTTTAGGCCATGTCAGGTTGTTAAACCCTCCAGCATCACAAAAATCACCCACAGCTACCTAAAGGTACTGCTACTCAATGCTAGGAGTTTAAATAAAAAAAAAAATGCACTCTCTGGAAGCATACCTCACCCTGGAGAATGCAGACATATGTGCAGTCATGGAAAGATGGTTCACAACCATGGAAAGCACCCCTGGCTATCAAAGTCTACAACGCCTTTCATATATTTCAATCACCTCAGCTCAGGATAAAATAAAGGGAAGAGGTGTCTCAGTGTTCATAATGGACAACTACACTGTTAGACTGGTGCAACAACATGACTTGCGTGAGCTGCTCCATGCCCAACTAACCATAGGTGCAGCACCTATCATATTCTTGCTAGCTACAGATCCCCTAACATGAGTTTGGAAAACCACACATTTATACAAACCTACTGGAATCTCTTAACATCCAGCCTAACACCATACTTATGGGTGACTCCAGCTACCCCTCCATAAACTGGGTGACTTATATGACCCATAATTGATTTGCTCAAAGGTTTTTGGACTTCATCAATGCAAACACCCTGGAGCAAATAGTTAGCTCCCCAACTAGAGGTACAAACATCCTAGATATAGTACTCACAAACATGACAGGATGCTGCTCCCTCCCTTGCATTAACTCCTTCCTGGTAAGATGTGACCACAAAATGATCTATTGTAGTGTTAAAGATAACCTAGAACCCCGATCAAACTCCAGGCCTATTAAGAATTTTGTTAAGGCCAATTACCTCAGACCAAGTGACAGCTTATTAACTTCTAGGCCCCTCTAAACCTGCATGGCACTGAGGCCTACTCTGTGTTGTACACAAAAGCACTGTACAACCACATTCATAGCTGCATAGAGGAGGCAGTACCTATCTGAGCCAAACCGAAGCTTACTGGCAAAAATAAACCACCCTGGTGGACTCCTATCATAAACAGGCTATTCAGCAAAAGGAAAAAAATCCTCTCCACAGTCAAGAAGGAATGGACCAAACAGTGCAAAGACACTTACCTTTCTAAACAAACAAATTAGAGAGCTAGTCAAATCTGCCAAAGCAAACTATGAGGAAGAGATAACCTCCTGGGTGAAAGATAACCATAAGGCTTTTTTTAGTTATGTTAGTAACCTCAGGGGAAGCACTCATCAATGTGCCAAGTTAATTATGCATGGCAACACTTACACCCAACCTGAAACTTCTCCCCCCATCACATCCTACTACACCTAAAGAAATACCCCCAACCAACACCTGCTGGTCACTATGTGGAAACAGGTCCTTACTGCTCTTATTAAAGCTAAAAACACAGCCTCATGGGTCCCAACAACATTCCAAGATGTTTCTTAACTAGCTTAAAACAGAATCTATCAAGGCCACTAGAAACCCTCTTTAACCACAGCCTCTGGGCAGACTTATCCAGAGGAATGAAGGTTTGCAACAGACGTTCCTCTGCACAAGTTAGGCCCATCACCTGACTCAGGGAACTACAGACCCATAAGCCTGACCAGTCTTATTTGCAAAGCCATGGAGAGAATTATCATGGGCTTGATCAATAATGACATAGAAACTCTCCAAACACTGGACCAAACCCAATTTGGCTTTGTCAAAGGGAGGCACTGCTGGTAAGTACAAAATGAAATCTATAATGGTTAGGAAATGACACTATTACATTGTTACAGCTGGTCTTCCAGAAAGCTCTGAAGGCACTAAAAAAAAAAAAAAAATATATATATATATATATATATATATATATATATATATATATATATATATATAGACTGTTGTGATTATACTCTGATACTGGGAAAAATGAACTAGCTAAGTGCTTCCCTAGCTCGAGACCCAATCATAGCAGTACTTAGTGGTGCTTACCAAAAGTTTATGTACCCCAAATGCTGTTATGGTGGGGTTTTGTCTTAGGGACAGCACTGGCCAGCAAATAACAGTGAGAGAAGCCAGAACAGCCTTTAAAAGCTGCTGGAGATTTGCTCTGTCACACTTATAAACAAAAAGTGTGTCAGAACAAAGTGTCTAATAGCTTTTTAAAGGCTGTTTTGCTTTATGCTAGAGGTGCACTTTGTTTCTGCCTTCTGTACCTCTCAACTGTCCCTGCTTTTGCATTTTTCCCTGTCCCTATAGCGGTGATCACACTGTGCTCTTAATTAACACATGTAGCGCTGGTTGTGTTGGCAGTCTTATCACGTTTAAGCCAACAGCACTTGAAAGGTGGACTACTCACACCTCACTTTTATTCCACTGTAACTTAGTTACAGCTCTAAATCAACATTATTTGTTATGACTCAACAAATTAAATGTTGGGAAAATGACTAAACAAGAAATGCAAAAAGGCTGCCTTTCCTCTTTGGTTGAAAAGCTTTTCTCACATTTAGTTTTGATCTGTTTACTCTCAGCTCTAGACAACTGCTATCCAGCCTGATGACAGTCAGGAATGTGATAACTAATTAATTGATAGCTTGAAGGTGTTAATGAGTTAAATAAACTGAAGAACATACTTTACCAACCCTGTGCTTCTCCCCTCATGGCTGAACAGATTATACTAATTAAAGCCATATATTATTATAATAGTTAATACTAGTTAAACACAATGTGTGCCATTTATATGCCTTGCATACATAAATGTAACTTTTTAGATGGTTTTACTTTTGTAAATAATTGCCTGAAATTATCTGAGAAGAATAGTATGAAGATTATTTTTCTAGAAGAAGACTATGGAACTGCTTTTACTAATGCATCATATATATACCACATTATGGAAATTATGTGACATTCACATTAAAAACTGGCTTCATTTACTAGGAAATGTGGACCATAGAAGCTATACACATCTTAAAACAGATGAGCATTAACAGCTCTGTGTATTACACACTCTGTTGCTTACTGATATTTAAATAGTAAACCAAAATTTTATTTTCAGTGTTTCGACAATTGTATTCACCTTTTGTATACATGCTTTCTGTTCTGTTCCTGGGCCTGAGAATGTTCCATGTGAATCAGTGCCTTATTCCAGTTAACAAATTGCTTAAATAAATACACACTGCTCTGAATTGCTAAATATTTCATTAGTTATGTCATGGATGGCTGTGAAAGTATTATATCTAGGTTCAAAACCATGTTGTTTATCTGTCTGAATATCAGATTTTGAATTAATTCTATGATTTATCCCTAGACTATCTTTTCAAAAAATTTGGTCAGAGAGTCAGTTTTAGCTATGGCTCAATAGACAATGACTGACTTAAGTGCAACAAATTCCAGAATTATGTGTAGTATAGAATGTTTAAAGACTTTAGTAGAGTCTTTAGTGATAGTGGCAAACTAAAAATATGCGCAAGGGGTCTGCATAATATGAATTTTCAAAGTCTGACCAACAAAGGATGAGTGATGTGAAAACTTGGTCTTATTTTTCCTGTTACTTTTCAAGAGGTATGCTGGCTTAAGTCTCTTTTACCATATGGAGACAGGACAGCAGTGGACATTGTAAAGTTATACAGCAAAATGTGGTGGTAGAGCAATGGAAGAAACTAACAATAATCAATAAATCAGGGCGTATGTATCTGATTGATTTGCAGCAGCTCAGGAGATACAGTGGGTATAAAAAGTGCACACACCCCTGTTAAAATGCCAGGTTTTTGTGATATACAAATATGAGACCACAATAAATTATTTCAAAACTTTTCCCACCTTTAATGTGACCTGCACAATTCAACTGAAAAACAAACAAATCTGTTAGGGGAAAAATATAAAAAATAAAAAATGCACAATAAGCTGATTGCATAAGTGTGCACACCCTTAAACTAATACTTTGTTGAAGCACCTTTTGATTTAATTACAGCATTCATTCTTCTTGATTACACACCTGCCATTAATTAGAGACTCTGATTAACCCCAAATAAAGTTCAGCTGTTCTAATAGGATTTTCATGACATTTACTCAGTTGCCTGCTACAGCAAAAGCCATGGTTCACAGAGAGCTTACAAAGCATCAAAGGGATGTCATTGTTGAAAGGTGTCAGACAGGAGAAGGGTACAAAAAAATTTCCAGAGCATTGGATATACCATGGAACACAGTGAAGACAGTCATCAAAAAGTGGAGAAAATATGGGACAACAGTGGCATTGCAAACAACTGGACATCCCTCCAAAATGGTGAAAAGACAAGACGGAAAATGGTCAGGGAGGCTGCCAAGAGACTTACAGCAACACTGAAGGAGCTGCATGAATTTCTGGCAAGTACTGGTTGTGTACTACATGTGACAATAATCTCCCATGTTCTCCATATGTCTGGACTATGGGGTTTCAAGATGTAAGCCTTTTCTTACACAGAAAAACATCCAGGCCCAGCTAAAATTCGCAAAACAATACATCAAGTCTCCCAAAAACGTGGGAAAATAACAATCTGAAGCCTATTGTATTTTTGAACAGTTATAACTCACTAGTTGCTTTATAAAGGAAGGGTTAGTCTTCAAACAGAGGCAGTATGCTGTACATGTAAGCTGTAGCCGCAAGATTAGTCTTTACATACAGATTAGAGATTAATTGATTTCCATAACTGTACAAATGTCCATTGTGAAGCAACTTGGTGCTTCTTTGAGGATCATTATGATGTGTTCAGCACTGGTCTTCAAGCCTACTTAAAGAAGCAGGCCTTCAGCTTGCAGATTGTATGAAATAGTTAATGTCTGCACTACCTGGCATGCAAGTCATAGAAGGCTATGATTGGGTCTCTCATCATAACCTGCTTATTATGTGTGAGATGTGAGTGGCAAGAAATTCACCTGGAGAATGAAGTTTGAAGAGTGAATCTTGACATCAGTGCTGAGATTGCATAATAAAAGTTTACGATCAGTGATCCACTTGTAATTCTTTGTTGTGCATGAAGCTTGATATGCTCCATGTACTACCAGTTGCAGAAAAAAAAGTGAGCTAGAGAAAACATCGAAGTGCAAAGCATTTTGCCAGCTCTGAGAGCTGGTAAAGCACTTACCTCTGCCAAACAGACAGCCGCATACCTCTTAACTTCTTTGCTTAGAAATTCTTGACAAATCCAAAAATAATGATGAAGAAAATGGATCAAAATCAGGGACAGTTCTTAAATATTTAGTGAATTCTCTTAATTAAAACAGGCGTGCATCCACTCTAATGTCTGGCATTACTGACAGGGCAAACTATGAGGCAAAATCACGGGCACAGCTGACAAGTATGCACAGCAGGGTCTGTGAAACTAATTACTTTAAAAACTGTTAGACATTTTGTTCAACCACACTTTCTGTTTTTACCAGTGTGCCAGAGTCAATTTCTTATAGCATTTGTTTCTGTTCTTTGCCAGTTAGCACTGTCCACTCTCAGTCCCTAGCTTGATATCCAAACTTATAGTGCCATGGAGTCCTTACTCCTCTGGAAGATCTACACAAATGCCGCTGTATAGGCAAGGTCAAAAAGATTTCCAGCGATCCAACACATCCTGCCAATGGTCTGTACACTCATCTATCCTCTGGTAGGAGATACAGAAGCTTGCATTGTAAGACCACCAGACTAAAAAACAGTTCATTTCCGCTCTGTTACATAACTAGCCTGTCAAGGGGCTTATTTTATGGATCTGCAATAACTAAATGCAATACTAAGGTGGCTCACCTACACACTGAAGGACTGTAAAGTGCAATATACAAACTGTGCGGTAATTCAGTCTAATCATAGAAATGCTGCTCTTGTTTCAAATTTACTTTGACAATATTACCTTCATATTGTTCCTTATGACGAATATGAAGCAATATGAAGGTAATATTGTCATATATTGTTCCTTACATCCGCGGTGGTGCAGTGGTAGCATTGTTGCCTCACAGCAAGAGGTTCTCCCGTTTGATTCTCGGCTTGGGTTGGGAGTGTCTTCTGTGTGGAGGCTGCATGTCCTCCCCATGGTTGAGTGGGCGTTCGAAAGACATGCATTGAATGGGCATGCCTTCGTTGAAGGTTGGGCGTCGGGCTGGCAACTTGACACCATAAAAACCAACTGCCAATCATTAGCGAACCGGAGTTCCACTGTGGCGACCCCTAACCGGGAAAAGCTGAAAGACAAACAACAACAACAACCTTCATATTGTTCCTTGTCTCCTGTTCTGGGATGGGTGTGGGTCACTGCTGTCCTACATTATTTACAAATTGCTACTTATTAAATTTCTACTGTGATATTTTATTAATTTTTCTCTATCTATATGTGCAACTGTTTCCTGCATTGAGAATGAAGCATTGTAATTTCGTTCATCTACACTGCTGTGTAGTTCTGAATAATAAGTTGCAGTTTTGCTTTTATCTGGAAAGGTGGTACCAGCTTTCACTGTCTTTCTTAGAAAATTACTTCTGTAAATGTCATAAACTGTATGCAGTATATATTATTGCTGTAGTCACTTACACCTTCTGTTAGAGAAAGATGACGCATAAAGTAAATCCTGCAAAGGTTATTTATATAGTATAGTACACATACTGACAATGTGGAGGAAAAAAGCCATGATCATTTACAGACTAGACATTATGGTAAGTGCCTGCATATGTGCTGGGGTTGGGTAGGCTATGGACTGAGTCTAAACTCCCCAACTGTGTGATTGCCTGGCAGCATTATTTAGAATAATAGCTCTGTCTGTGCCTTATGAAAAATATTTACAGTTTGATGGTAATGCAGCCAGCAAACAACAACATTATATAATTCAGCACAATCTGACATCTTGGTAAGAATGCTTTCAAATAGTTATAATCATGGACTTGCAAATAAAATACTCAAACGTGCCGGCATCAAAACAGTAGAATAAATAAGCAGTTAAAAACTAGGCAATGCATTGCCCCTGCATTTCAGTGTTTGTCCCATTAGGGTGAAGAGCAGTATATTTCCAGGGTAACAAATACTCATGTTTTCTCAAAATCTTTTCCAATCAAGGTACCTTCTCTTATTTTTGGATGTTATATAACATTACCACTTTGACAGAATTTATATCCCTAAAGCACTTATTTGACAATGTAAAGCAACTGGGCCATGGCAGGCCTGCAGTGTTCACTGTTAACATAATCTGGTTTTAAAAACTATTTTTATTTCTCTTGTATATGCTTTGCCAAATATCCAAAGCAAAACATATGCTGTTTTTTTTTCACTAGAGCAAGTTGCATATTATGGAACCTTAAACCATCTACTATTAATTAATATGTATATGTTGGTCAGATGGAACAGTTCCACATGATGGACCATGTTCATTAGGGTATAGCCTAAGCTGAAAATGTAATCTTACTAAAGTTTGTGTAGCACTTTTTTTGATAAAGTAGATACATGCTTAAAAGATGGAACTACAGAATTTGTTATACATTCATCAAATGATCTATGCTGTTTAAGCATATGCCCCAATTGAGTAATGAATTCCACTAATGGCTTATATTTTATTTATGTATTTATTTGCAGGTTTTGTTGACTGTGAAAGTCAGACTGGGCACAAGTCCCATTTTCAGTGGAGGCCCAGGAAGAAATGTTCCATTTTACAGAATGAGTAGAAGGCAGTCAGAAAAGATTTACATAATAAATGTGCATGCGTACGTACACAGATTAGTAATGATATTTATTTATTTATTTATTTTACATTTGTTGACCGGGCTAGTCCAGCTGGATCAATGTCCATTTTCAGTGGAGGCCCGGGGAGAAAAGCTCCACAGATTAAAGCAAGGTAATAAAAATACATGTACAATGAACACTTATGACACAGGCAATGAGCAAAAATACAAAGATATTAGTCCAGGTCAGGCAATACAAATCTAAGAAAAAAACAAATAATACTAACTATGTAGTAAGTAAGGCATTGAGTACTTTCAGTACAAAATATGGGAGGGTGGGAGTATTATGTAGTTCAAAATGCAATACATACTTATAAAAACATTAATTGTAACAAAATTTTTTTTTTTTTTTTTTTTTTTCATATGTGAGAACAGTAGTAACAATAGAATCATTAAGTCATTTGTGGTCAGAGAGAAAGATTGCAGTGTTGAATAAAGAAATATGATAGTAGAAATAACAGATATAACAATTAATCAAAAAATAATAAATGTATATGTATAGTATAGTAAATGTACATATGTATTACAGTAGATAAATATACATTGAATTGTAATTATATGAAAGCTAATGAAAACATGCTAGTTAAATGAAGAACTGAGTAAAATAGTAGCTAATATCAAACTTATAAGCATCTAGTTACTTTCAAATAGAATCAACTGCAAACAGAGCCTGAGTAGGAGACAGTGAAGTAATTCTAGGATGAAAATGGTTACAAATTATGAAGGAAAATTGAGCAGTTCCAGGCAAAAGGGAGCTAGAGATAGTAGTGGAGAGGGGAAGAGGATAGTCAGATAGTTAGAGATTGTGAAGAAGCAACAGTATTATGGCCAGTTACATAAAAAAGTGGTGACAGTAAAGATTTAGAAATTATCCAGGAACAACATGTACAAAGCTGGCAAGTGAGTAGGTAGGACTTAGGTTTTAAATGATTTTAGAGAGTGTTCATGTCATATTGCAAGTGTGATGAAATTCCAGGATTTAGAGATGTGGTGGGAGAGTGATTTTCCAGTAGATTTTGATAGTTCATAAGCCCACAACTCTTCAATCACTTACCCTCTCTCCTCTCACCTCTCAAACACTTACACACCCACTATTCTACACCCCCAACACCCATATGCCTCCAACTAACAAACAGACTTAAACTTCTTCTTCACTCCATTACCCAAATTAAATGCCAAGCTGACATCCATCCCAACCCAGGCGTCAGCAACAGCTATGCACAACATACAATATCCTCCACATGCCCCTCTCCCATCACCTCAACTCAATGTAGTTCTCACTCATATCCCTGCACCCCCTTCCAAAAAGCCTCTAACTCAGATCTACTCCTGTTAAACCTCAACCTCCGTAGTATCATAAATAAGACCAGTCAGTTTCACGCTACCCTATCTACCTACTCACCAGATATAGCTGTAATAACAGAAACCTGGCTAAAGTCCCACATTAAGGACAACAAAATTCTAACAATAGGCTATAACATCACAAGAGCAGACAGAATCAACAAATGTGGAGGTGGCATTGCAGTTATGTTTAAGAATACCCTCAACGTAGCTCAACTAAACTGTACTCCTCCCAATTTACCCAACTCTGAAATATTAATTAGCCACCTTGAAATCAACCCCAACAAAGCAATAATAATAATCGCCACCTACCTCCCTCCCAGCAACAACCTCCCCACTATAGAACACCTACTTTCCTGGGCAGCCACTAAATTCACCCAACTAAATATTATTCTTGGTGACGTCAACTTAGATTGGCATGCCTGTACTACTAATAACCCATCCAACTTTATTAATCTCTATAACTTCACCCAAACAATAAACTGCTCAACTCGTATTGACAAACACTCTAACAAGCAGTCAACATTAGACTGGATCCTAACTAACAAACTTAGCCTAGGCTTCTTAGCAGGATGCCTACCTGACTCCCTCAGTGACCACTATCCAACCTTTCTTTATATGAAACGCATGTACACCCAAAGCAACATCCTCTACAAATACATCACTTCTAAGAAAAACTTCACCCCCCCCACTGCTTTCAACCTTCTACTACAACAATGTAAGTGGTCCACTCTTAAGCACCTACAATTAGATGACGTTGTTCAATAATTCAACAAAACCTTCCTTACAATTCTTAATAATTTAGCTCCTACCAGAAAAATTCGTACTAGGACCAAGCCCCTCCCACGACTATCCAAAGACACCAAACTAGTAATGAAACGTAGAGACAAAGCCTGCTCAGATTATCATATATCCAAAGACAAAGCTGACCTCCTTAACTATCAACAACTAAGAAACTTAACAAAAAAAAAAAACAAATAAAAAGAGACAAACAAGTATACTTCCTATCTTGTCAGCAGAAAAACCAAAACAACCCACAAAAAATTCTGGCTTTCCATCAACCAACTCCTAAACCCAGGACATACCTCTACCCCCCACCTGCTACCTCAAACAACTCGGTCTCTATCTCTACTCAATTTAACACCCATTTCATCAACACTATCATCTCCCTTCTAGGCAACCAACCTACCCAGCCTCTTACTGTCCCCACTCCAGCTATACACAAACATAGCTCCTTCTCCTTCTCACCCATGCAAACTAAGTACATAAAAACTCTCTTGTTCAAACTCAAACCATGCTGTACCTTCTACTACAACAATGTAAGTGGTCCACTCTTAAGCACCTACAATTAGATGACGTTGTTCAATAATTCAACAAAACCTTCCTTACAATTCCTAATGAATTTCTAAAACTTGCAGCCCCTTCAATTGCATACCCCATTTTAATCCTAATCAACTGGTATATCAAATAAAATGATGTCCCACTGTCATGGAAATATTTCATATTATACCTCTCCACAAAGGTGGCCCCTCCAAGAAGTAACCAACTATCGTCCTATAGCCATACTTTCCCCCCTTGGGAAAATTTTAGAAAAATGTATCCATAACCAGCTCATAATCTACTTCCTTAACAATAACCTCCCTTCCAACTCCCAGCATGGCTTCAGGCCTAAGCACAGCACCAGCACTGCCCTCCTAACCTCCACTAACACCATCCACCATCTCATGAATGAAGGACAGCATGTCTCTTCATATTTCTTGACATGTCTAAAGCCTTTGACACTGTATCCCACCAGCTTCTTCTAAATAAACTATCTTCCTATGGCCTTAGTAGATCCTCACTAACTTGGTCCCACAGCTATCTTTCCAACTGTCGACAAGCTACAAAGTGGGAAAACTCTCTTTTCCCCCCTACTCCCCATTTCTGTAGTGTACCCCAAGGTTCTATTCTTGGTCCACTTCTCTTCAGCATATTCACAAAGAACCTCAGTACAGCAACCCAACATGTCTCCATAGTACAGCATGCTGATGATGCTACCCTTATCTGCGCTGTCCCCTCAACTCAAGAACTCCAACTAAAAATGCAGTCTTCTTTTTAGCACATTGAAACTTACCTCTCCCAACACCAACTCATTTAAAATCCCAATAAACCAAAATCACACTTTTTCGTACCAAAAAACCCAAGACATTCTAGGTCCCACTATCAATTACCTCTGCAAATGATACCAAAATTGCCCCCACTAACCACACACAACTTTTAGGTGTCGCCATAGATAACAACCTCAAATTTTATATACATATTGCCCAAACCATCAAAAAGTCCACATCAAACTAGGTACCCGATACAGAGCCAAACCATTCCTAACTCCCAATGCCAGGCTAACCACTGCTCGCACACACCTTCTATCTACCTTTCTCTATGGCTCTCTCATATTTACTAACCCTCATAAATCTGACCTCAACAATCTAGAATCTTGTTACTATAAAATTGCTAAATTTGCCACTAATCTCCCACAAAGATCCGACCACTGCTCAGCTCTTTCAACATTAAACTGGCTAGAGCTCCCCAACCTTTTATCTCTCAATCAACTATCTTTGGCCCACAAGATAATCTACCACCCCAACAAATGCCCTGCCATCTCCACTTTAGTTCAACTTAATACTAATAGCTGATCCCTCAGATCTTCCATCAAACTCCTACTAAAAGTATCCAACTCCCACAACCAACATGGTGACTCCCTCTGTTCACACAGAATAGCCAAACTCTGGAACACCCTTCCAGACACTATAACAAAAAATCCAGTACATAACCAATTCAAATGGCTCCTAAAGGAGCACCTCACCAGTCACTGGCTGTGCTCCTGCCTCTCCCAAGGTTAATCTACTTCCCCACCCTTAGTTTTCCTTTCTCACCAGACCATCTAACATCCCTTTTGTGAACTTTAATTTATATACTATCTACTGTTTACTCTGTACAGTCCTACTGATTGTATTGTATTTACTGCTACTGAGTTGTCCCTACAGCTGTAATTGTACATTTCTACTGATTGTATTATATTTGCTGCTACTTGTTTGTGCTGTACTACTGTGGAGTTTTCCCCCTGGGTCTCCACTAGCTAAAGGGACCTTGATCTGCACTGTTTCTAGATACTGTAAAATAATTCTGCTGTACTAATGTCTACTGATACAGTTACTATGTTTTTGTTTATTGTCATATTTTATTGTGGAGCTTTTATCCCCGGGTCTCCACTGAAAACAGGCCACTGGCCCAGTCAGACATACCCGGTCAACAAATGTAATAAATAAATAAATAAATAAAATATACTTTTACATTTCTTTGTATGGTTGCTTTTCCATTTTCTACCATTATTTTTAAACAGCAATTCCTCCTTAAATTTGGCATATGTTTTCCAGTATGCTCTTGGGATCTCTTGAACTTTGCAAGCCCTAGAAATAAACATCTGTATAAAAGGCTCAAGTGTATTGAAAAAAATCAGTAAAAAGTCAGTCTACTTTCTAGACACATCTTGCTTGAAGAAATTCACCGAATGGTAAGATCTCAAACTAAACATCTATAGCAGAGGACTACACCCCCCTGCACCTCCACGTGGGGGGCTTTGCCCACCCCCACCCCCTTACTTAAACATACCAACTCCAAGATCGCACTACAGTGCCAAAATGGGAAATCTTCCTTTTCTGCTCTGTACGGAGATCTCCATTCAATCAGATTGGACTTTTACAAGTTCGAACATATTGTCTCGGCCATATGTGGTTCGAACTTATAAACGTTCGATCTACTGAAGGGGACCCATATATATGTGTGTGTATATATATATATATATATATATATATATATATATATATATATATATATATATATATATATGTACATATATACTGTATTTCCCCAAAAATAAGACTGGGTCTTATATTCTTACTATCAGGGGATGCCTTATTTACCTGCACCATACAACAATCTACCTTTATTCTCATGTCTAAATAACTAAATGTGTCTGTAATTTTTCTTTGTGGAGCTTTTCTCCCCAGGCCTCTGCTGAAAAAGGGCCTTTTCGACTCTGTCAGACACCCCCGGTTAACAAATGTAAAATAAAATAAATAAATAAATAAATAAATAAATATTCATTTACTCATGTACAAAAATTGACATTAATGAACACAAATAGACATTTATTCATGTACACAAATTGACATTTATTTTGTACATTTCTATTACTGGAGAACAGTTATAATAATGGGTTGACAATTCTGTGTGAATTCTACATAAACAGTGCAACAAACATTTCAAGTCCAGAATATCTGCACCTTGGCTTTCACAGTTATTCAAATACAGTCGTGTCATCTTCTTCTGGGACATTGTCATAAGTGTCCAACCCCTGAATTTTGGCCTGAATTTCTTGTGACTCCATTTCCTGTCATACCATTGGCCCCAGTCTATCATGCCTAGCAACTGAGCTCTCCTTAAATGAGCACTGCTTGTCTAAGCAGCCTGCTCATAGTACATTGGCAACACAGCTGTCAGTGATTTTATCCCATGAATTTTTCACCCAAGTCACAACCTCTTGCAGGCTAGGCTTCACAAAGTTTCCATGCTGATTTCTCTGCATTCTATTTTCAATGTAGTCATTGAGTTCCATGCACAAATGATCCTTGAATGGCTTGTTTATTGCAATATCAAGAGTCTGGAGATAGGCAGTCATTCCTGTGGGAATCATTATTTGATCTGTTCTCCTCCGTGCTAGGAATTTCTTCATTTCTTTAGCACGGTGAGTGCTGGCTGAATCCCAGACTAGCAGGCCTCTTTCGCCTCCTCGCAAAACAAGTGGCAGCATTACATCGACCCACTTCATTATAACTGCTTGTGTGCACCAGGCTTTTTCGGTTTCAAGAATGTAAATGCCTGAATCAATCTTATCTTTCTTGTCCTTACAAACGATTAGAGGTGGGGATTTCTTTCCATCTAGATGAATTGCCAAAATACAGGTAACACGTGCACTTTTGTAACCAATGGAGGGAATGTAGATTGACGAGGTACCCCTCTGAACAACTGTTCTTTGAGATCCTTGGCCCATAAACACTGCAGTTTCATCCATAGCAATCATGTTGGAGAGTTGGTATTTAGAAAAGTCAATGCCATCAACAAAGGACTTGAACACAAGTGCACGTTTTATAACTTCAGTATCTTCCAGCTTGAACAGTGTTGTGGATCTTCTTAGAAACAGTTCATATTGCTGAAGGAAGCCATCCAGCCAATGTTGTGATGCTTTGAATTCTTCTGTGGATATTTCTAACTGTGGTGCTATTGCAAGGGCAACTGTTTGAATATCAGCCCTGCGCACAACCAAAGCCTTTGCTCTCCTGTTAGCAATCCACTCACATATGATGTCTTCAAGCTCAGGATATAATGGTTGCTGACCTGATCCACACTTACACTTCTTAGCGTTTCCCTCGTCGGCCTGTTGACTGAGGTTAACGTATGCTGCTTGCCATTATTGGACCATTTGGACATCTAACTTCTTCTCTTTACAGAAAGCTGTTAGGTTCTTTCCACGGGAGTCCTCCATGATTCCGTTCTTGTACTCGACAGAATAGCTATTTCTTTTTTCACTCATCTTGTCTGGGGGGGGGGGGGGTTAATTGAAGACTTATGCAACTGGAGTGGCAACACAAAATGGCGCCGGTTATTAAGGGAAGACACTACCACAGTTGCTTGTTACCATGAGTGTGCGCTTCCCACGCATTGTCTGTACTTTGACCAATCAAAATACACCTGCGTGGGTTTATGGGCCAAGGATCTCAACCGTCAAGTGTCAGTGATGATTAGGTTACAGTAAGAATTGGAACTGGGGCTTATTTTTGGTGTAGGGCTTATATCGTGAACACCCTGGAAAAAACATGCTAGGCCTTACTCCCTGGTCAGGTCTTATTTAGAAAGAAATATATATATATATATATATATATATATATATATATATATATATATATATATATATATATATATACAACTAAAATTAACCGCACTCAAAAAATGAACGAAGAATAAGAAATTTTATCTAAGAAATGAACTTCTTGAGAATAAAGAATAGTAAATCCCATCAACTCTTGTAGTACTTTAGCGCTTTTGTCTTATTTATTATCAAGACTTCTTCAGAAAGACATGTTTCATAACTGTGAGCAACCATTTTCACTTCGTTTAAATACATGAGTTCTAGCAGTCCATTTAAATTAACAACAGTTCCTTTCCAATAGTAAAGTGTGAACAGGCAAGGTACTGTGTGCATTTTCATTAACATTACAATCGCAGTTACATAAGGTAAATTGGTCAGACAGTAATAGCACGTATATATATATATATATATATATATATATATATATATATATATATATATGGGTCCCTATGAGTTGATCGACAACTCAAAACATCGACAGTGACTTCACCGACAAGTGAAATCACTGACATCGCAAAACACGGACGTTTACCAGGTAACGGATGCAAAGTCGCTACTCATGCCTACCATGGTTTAGTAAGTGAGGCAGTGTCATGCAACCATGGTAGGTATGAGTAGCGACTTTGCATCCATTACCTGGTAAACGTCCGTGTTTTGCGATGTCGGTGATTTCACTTGTCGGTGAAGTCACTGTCGATGTTTTGAGTTGTCGATCAACTCTTAGGGACCCATATATATATATATATATATATATATATATATTATATATAAACATACATTTATTTATTTATTTGCATTCTCAGTTTTGTTCTGGCCTTCCAAACTCAAATCAAGATAATTTGTCTTTGATCCAGCTGAACCCAGGACCAAGAAGTCTATTATTATATTTATATGGAAAGCAAAATGTTCTGGAATTCCTCTTAAGAACCACAATACACAAAGAAGTTATCTAAATACTCCAAAAAATGGTTTAATGTGTTTAGTAAAACCAGTTTGCTCTCTATGGGTATCACCTGACATTTGAAAAGCTCTGTCTAGTTTATATGTAATGCAGGAATGCAGAAATAAAAACACTTTCATATTGTTTTACACATTGGGGCATATGTTTATTCTTATTTTGTGATCTATAATTATTGTTGCTATATATGTCCCCTTAATTTATATGATTAGTGCCAAGTTTTTTTCTGTTGCAGTTTTCATAAGTATAAACTGTTCATTCACAACTTACACAAATAGCTATTAGTCAGCTATTATTACTTCAAATCTAGTACTTTTGTGTGAGTCTGTGTTTGAGTTTTTGATTAGTTTTACAGCATCTGTAGATGCCTGCCATTATGGCATAGTCTGTTGATGAAGTGCATTGAACAGAATGAAATATCTGAACTGTCATGAGAGCATTCCACTTGACTGCTACTGCCTCATGCACTTAGCATTAATCAAAGCCATGAAGAGCAGGGACGGCTTTCTGATACCTGGTATTCCAGCTCTCTTTCTTATTCTATTCAGTGCACTAAAGCTGTCAGTTGCATTTGATAATGGATGCGCTAACAAATGTGTGGAAACCTAAGATTCTTTTTCAAAAGATGTGAAAATTATAATGCAGAATAACAATCACCCTATGTGCTTACTGAGGAATTCAGTTAATTCAAACAAATCATAAATAATTTAATGAAAAGGCTGCACTTTTCTTGTTTCATAACATATAGAACACGTCTTCAGAAGACTTGTCTTGCTGGCTTGTTCTGTGTCATTGCTTATGACTCTGAAATTGTCTTTCTTGTGACCACATGCCCAAAGCTGCCCTCTCCTTCTTTGCCCACTTATCTACTCACCTTATTTCTGCCTTGCTTCAGTAGATTATTCCTCTGGACTGGCAGGTAGCACTGAGGATTAAAACTATGAACTGTTAATGAGTTACTGCCTGTAGTCCAAGGTTTGATTCCCCAAGTCTCCATTTGCCTGCTGGTTGACTGGAAAGAAGTCGGACCACCAGATAGTTCTCCGGCAGAGTTGGGAACATGGGCATAGGCTCCTCAGTGGTCCCCTAGAATGCATGTCTAGTGGATGCATATGAACCTGTGCTGTACCACACCTGTACCATTATAATGACTGCAGTAAATTCCCCACATTAGACATCGCTGCCCTCATATAGCAGTACCAGTATTAACAGTACTACTGCCTGTACTGTCACTATAGTAGGCAGCTAATCTATCAACCCAGCATAAAATCACAAAGCAGCTCTTCCTTCCCCTGTACTTGGAAGAAACTGTCTTAGTAAATCATGGCCTTAGTATAATTTTACCGGGAATCCCTGGGTTCTAAATATACACATTGTCAAACGTTACTTTTTCTCTCCCCTGAATGAGTGACACCAAGGGCAGACAAGCAAAAGAATCAATTTTTCCTGTATCAGATTAAAAATGAGCAGAAATTTTAGAAGGAGCAAACCCATTCATGTTATGTGAGTATGCCACCTCTCTCCTAATAGATACTTGAACGATAACACTGCACGATAACACTGCATGGCCAATGGCATGCACTCCGCATATGTATGACTTTGACATTATCTGCCTATACTGGCTATACTTCTGCCTGATCCTGCTGGAACATAGGAGCACAGCTCCCTCCTTCCTCAGAATGGGACAGCTGATTGCTCACTTTTCAGACCCCTTAATAAGACTGACCCTCATATTCCTGTCCTTTTTGTTATTTATGAGTCAGTGATAACATAACTGGGAGCAAATCTTTACATTAGCAGGTGGCTGCTTTTTTTCATTTTAAATTGCTTTATATTATTTTGAATGCCTTCCCTGTTGATTCCTTTAAAAAGCTTACATTTTCTTTCTAATTTATTTTCATACTTTGTTTCATACAGAAGACAGTTACCTCTGTGACAGCAGTTTGATTTCTCAACAATGTTCCTCCTTCCTTTGTTCCAGAATATGTGGCAGTGCTTTACTGAAAACTTTCTCATATTAGTGAAGCTGGCACATGTAAAATCTAGTACTGTAACACCTGTATGAATGGACCTTAAAGCAACCACATGGTATGGTATGGTACGGTATGGTATGGTGTGGTATGGTGTACGTAGTATGTTATGGTATAGTATGATATGGTATGCTATGTTGTGTGATATGGTATGGTATGATGTGGTATGGTATGGTGTGGTGTGGTATGGTACAGTCTGATATGATGTGGTGTGATATGGTATGGTATGGGATGGGATGGGATGGGATGGGATGAGATGGGATGAGATGGTATGGCATGGTATGATGTGGTGTGGTGGGGTATGGTATGGTATAGTATGGGATAGGATGGAATGGTAGGATGTGGTGTGGTGTGGTATGATATAGTATGGGATGAGATGAGATGGGATGGTATGATATGCTATGGTATAATATGATGTGGTATGATGTGGTGTGGTATGGTATGATGTGGTGAAGTGTGGTATGGTATGGTATGGGATGGGATGGGATGGGATTGTATGTTGTAGTGTGGTATGGTATGGTGTTGTGTGGTGTGCTGTGGTGACCATTTGTCTCCATATAGCTTCCTACTGTTCCATTTGAAAAATTTGTCTTCAGCCCATTTGTAAATACCTGGTTCAGGACTAATTTGTTCTAAATAAACTGCAGTTGAACTGTTTTGGGCATGCCCCATGTAGGGTATTTAGAACTGCTCTGGCCTTGGATGTTTCTGAAGGAAGTTTCCTGTTGATATCTGGCATATTCTGGACTCTAACAGTAGTATTTCTCCCTTTCTTGCCATTCAATATTCTGTCATTTCTTGTTCCTTTTTTCTTCTTCTTCTTCTCCTCCTTGATGTAAGGATCATTAAAAGGTTCCTGCTTGGACAAAGGCCCCATTCTTTGGCACCAACATGACCTATGATTTTTTTTTTATTTTATATTTCTGCTTATCAAATATTTTATTAGATTAATTACTTCTGCTTCTTCTTCTTTTAGTTTTTTTTGTAAACTGTTACTTCTATTTTTCCATTCCCTCCTGTAGATTGTGCACATTGGTATGGTATTATATTTATTTATTTGTCTTTGTTAACCAGGATGGTCCAAATGGGCAGAGCTCCATTTTCAGTGGAGGCTTGGGGAGCAAAGTTCCATCACAGTACATTTATATTAAGTGAATTCCAGACAGTTCTCAGAAAAACAACAGTTACATTTTTCATGCAACAAGAAACATAATTACAAGACAGATATACGCAGTTAAGTATTTATATCAACCACTGTAAGTATATACAGTTGTTTCAGCTGTAAAATGTTGCAGACGTAAATGGATTGATACTGTAGAAGGGAAACATTATTGTAAATAATATTAGTGTTCTTACATTTCAATAAAGAAAGGTGTACAAGGAGTTCAAGATACGTAATATAATAAGTTAGAAAATTATGTAGGAAGGGAGATTTTAGTATTGTATAGGTCTGTTAAAAGCTCAAGAGATATAATGAAGTAAGTTAGAAAATCACATAGGAAGGGAGGGAAGATATTAGTAGAATGTAGGCGGACAGTGATAATAGCATGTGACTGAGAGAGCATGGCATAGGATTGGTTCTATTCAGGCTGCTTCTTTTAAACTGGTGTATCTAGAAGGTAAATAACGTTGGTATACAGGAGATGCATGAGAGGGGTAGAGCAGTGGATAGGGGCAGTTAGAAAAAGAAAGATGAGAAATGGTGTTTAAAGGGGGTGATGAGGGGGTGTATTGCTTCAAGTGCAGGAGGGATAGTTGTTAGGGGTGTAATGATTTAAGAAGAAGAGGGCAAAAAAAAGTGATCAGCAATAAGAGGTTTGTGTTTTTACTAGTGGTCTGAACATGGTGATGTACATGAGCATGACCAGGATTGGATAAGGTATTGCTTGCGCTGAATTTGTATAGCTTGGCAGTTGATTAATCATGTTTTCTTATGTAGGGATGGTGCTCCATAGTTTGGAGATGTAACAAGAGCATAGTAAGCACCCTGATGAATATTTGCATTAGCAGTGCCTAGTAGAAATTTATCACCAGAATGGGGGACACTTGTGGGGGGTGTAGGGTAATAATATATTTTTTTTAATGCAGGACATTGTTCGGGAAAATATATCAGTTTCTATCCCATAAGCAGCTGAGAGTATGTTATGTAGTTAAGCTCTAGCCGGTTTAGATATTTTAAGGCTTGGCTTTGGTGAGTTTGGTGTGCAATGCTGGTAGCAAATTTAGCTACTTTGTTGTAATAGCAAGCTAGTTTGGATTTTACTGTAGAGCTTAGGTTTGCATGGCTAGGTAAGGCTTATAAAAGTGTTGGAAGCAGATAGGATGAGGCTAGGGTTTTTCTTGATGGTTCTATAAGGTACAGTTTTGCCCTGTAAAGGGAGCTAAGTTTCTGCTGGGTCTTTTTAATTGTTGGAAGAGTATGTTGATCAAACATAAGATTGTCATATATTGCAATGCCCAGTAATTTAGTCTGTGGTATTATCTCAATTATATCATTGTAAGCAAGAAAGACTGTTTTTGATGGAGATAAATGTTTTGGGGTAAAGACCTTCAGTTTTGTGTTATTGGGATTAAGGAGTAAGTTTGAATTTTTCAGCCAGGTTTCAATTTCAGAGAAAGAAATTTGGGTGAGTTCTTGTAGTCTGGATATTGTGGGGGCTGTACATATTAAAGTCAAATCATTTGTGCATTGTACTATATTTGCTTGGTATATGGCAGAGTGAAACTTGTTTATAAAAACATTAAAAAGAAGGGGTTCTAGTACAGAGCTCTGAAGGACACTGTGGTAACTGAAAGAGAGGAAGAGAGGTCCTGTTGTCATTTGACTGCTTGTAGCCTTACAGAGAGATAACTAAGGAACCATTTAAGGGAAGACTGAGAGAGATCTATGCAAGAGAGTTCATTAAATATTAGTGTAACACAGTGTCAAATGCTTTGAATAAGTCTAGGAACACAGTTGATGACAAGTTACCATTGTACCTATGTTGGTTTGTAATGTTGGTGAAGTGAATGAGGGTAGTGGTTGTGCTGTGGTGAGGTCTGAAACTATGCTATGTTTCTAAAAGCAAATTATCTGAATTTAGATGGTGTAGAAGCTGAGCATGAGTGCATTTTTCCAAGTACTTTTGATACCTGGGGAGAAGATTGCAATGGGCCTGTAGTTAAACTCTGTAGATGTGCCACCTTTGTATAAAGGTATAATAATAGATTTTTTTCCAGACATAAGGAATGTATTTTTCTGATATAGATCTATTTATCAATATAGAGACTGGAAAAGCAATTGCATCTGCAACTGTTTTTAAGCAGTCTGAGGGGAGTTGGTCAAGAGCTAGGGTGGTGGATTTAGCTTATGTAGGAGTTTTTTAATGGTGGAGGTAGATACTGGGCTGAAGTGAAATAGCTGAGGATATTTAGCAGAGGCTGCCGGAATTGAGAGGGTATTGTAAATATTAATGTTGTGGGGGGCAATATAGTCCATATAAAATAGCTGTTAAACTGTGTGGGAACTGAATCAGTATTATTGTTGAATGTAGGAATGGGGTTGGTAATTTGTCCTGGATGTAAAAGTTTGTTTATGGATGTCCAGAAGAGTTTTGGGTTGTTCTGATGTTTATTTTGGGCAATGTTATAATATATTTGCTTGCCGTGTTTTACTTGGCATTTTGTCCTATTCCTTAGTTGTCTGAAAAATCAGAATGTATTGTGTGTTCTATTTTGAGCCATTCTTCCCAGGCTTTGTCATGCTGCAACATTCATTTCTTAGTTTCTTTTCTTAGCCATGTGCAGGATTGGATTTGACCCTTTTATTATATACTGGAATTTTTTAGCAATATCTCACTGAAGTGTGAGACAGCAGAATCTAAGAACATAGATTTCAATGTTTCCCAGTTATATTCTCTTAAGGATTTGATGAAAGTGTGTTTGTCAAAGTTTTTTGAGATACAGATTTGGTTGTAAATTATATGTTTATCTTCAGTACTGTAACTTCTGAGACCATAATTAGGTTGATGGTCACTTAGTCTGTCTGAAAGGCTACTGGCTGCCCTAATTTTGTTGTGTCTATTAGTAAGTATCCAGACTAAGGTTGATTTCCTACCAGTACTTTTGTGGACTCTAATAACTGATGTAATTAACTGTGTAAAGCAGTGCAAGTTTATGGAATCAGATGGGGGTGTTGCTGTTAATAAGCTGCCAGTATATATTTAGGTCTCCTAGTGTTACTGTTTTATGTTGTATATGGTGGGATAGCCAGTATAGGATATTTTCCACTGTGGTAATGTTTTTACCTGGTGGGATATAAATGGCTGCTAAACAAAGCATTTTTCTATTATTGATTTTGAGATATGATATAAGGAGATCTGCATTATTAAACTGTGGTATCTCTCAGTTTAATTTCTCCAAGGGCCGGATTCACGAAGGCTTGCACGGAGTCTAAGAGTAGAGTAAGATTCCATGCAGCCAACATATCCACCGAGTGATCCAGGAACAGCTGGTAGGGGCGTGCAACAGAGCTCCTAAAACGAGTCTTACATGGACAGGGCTTGGATATGCAAATTACCTCAATTGCAGGCGAAAGCTATGCAAATGAGATAAATTTGCAACCCAGGAAACCCGAACCTGTCCGAGTAAGAGTAGTGTTATTTGCAGAAATGTAGTCCGTTGAAAACTGAGTACTGCTCTGCAAATAGCAAAACGGAGCCGTGACAGCACCAAATAAAGGTTGCATCCAGTTGAGGAAGCATGCCAATGGCCGAATATACGGCCATTGGCAATGTTCACCGATGCAAAATAAAAATAAAAGTATTTTTTTTTATCCCGATCGCCGATGTTTAAGCATAGCGCAGTGCCACGCAAACGTGCTGCGCTCCAAAAACCAGAAAACCAATAATTAAAATCCACAAATGTGGATTTTATTGTAATTCTTAATTTGCAACGCAAAGGAATGGCAGGCCGAAGACAACATGACTACCGAGTAGAGGTTGCTAAGGGTGGAAGCTCAGTCTAAGAGATGTAACCAAGCATTAATAGGCAATCCTATGCAAATGAGGGCAAGGATAGTGAATCCCACATTTACATAGCAAATGAGCACAGTCAGTGGAGTGTAGGAGTAGGATAAGGGGAGTATCAGAGTAGAAGATAGGTGACATCACGATGGGGGTGTGTATGAAAGAAGTGAATCTCATTGGAGCAGAGTGGCATGTGTTTGCTGTCAGTTGCTCATCACTGGAAGAGGTGTGTCAACAGGTACCCTAGCTAAAGGCAAGAAATTGAAGGTGTATGCCTGGGATAACACTAAAGTTTCTTGTAGAAGTACTTGCAACATGTTTGCGTGCGTGTGCGCGCCTGTAAATCTGAGTAAGACTGTGTACACGCATGTAAGCCTGTATGCGAGCGTTTAAGCCAGAGTAAGCAAGTTTTAGTCCGTGTAAGTATGTGTGCGCGTGTGTGAGCTGGTGTGTGCATGTTTGCGCTTGTGTGTGCGGCGCTGCCCCCCTGAGGAAACAGAAAGGGAAAAGGAAGCACAACAAATAGTAGGAAGTTAACCAGTGAGTACTAGCAGAGCTAGCAGGTGAAAACAATCAGAATCAGGCAATTACACAGGCAGTACACTAGCCCAGCCCAGCACATAAAACTCTGCAAACAACATTCCACTATGTTTTTCTCAGAGACACTGCAACACTGCAGTAAGCTAATAGAAGTGAAAACTGAAAAAGCTTTACTGAGACAAAGAAATGTTAGGGGCTGCCATTGCTGTTAAAAGGTGACATATGCAATATGCTGAGGGTGGTGACAATGCGAATGCTGCTGGACAACCCACAGTGAGGAGATGGAGAAGAGTGTTCAGGCCCAGGGTAACCTATCAGGGGCTACATGAGCTGGAGATAGTGGAGCGCTATAGAGTGGACAGAGACCTCATGCAGCAAATTGTTGAGCTGTGCAGGCCACACCTCACACACAGAACCAACAGAGGGGAACCCATCCCAGTGGAAACCAAGGTATGTGTTGGCCTAAGAATATTAGCAACAGGTACCTTCCAGAGACCAACTGGTGATATGATGGGGATATCACAGGCATCAGCATCCAGGGTACTGCATCAGTTCCTGGATGTCATGTCAGCACATGTCGGTGATCATGTATATTTCCCCAATTCCCATGAGGTATTAGCCAGCAATATGCGTCTCTTCCAGCAAATAGCGGAATACCCTGAGGTAGTGGGTGCTATAGACTGCACGCACATGCGCATCAAAGCACCAGCCAGTGAGCGGGGGTAGGGTCTACTTTAACCGCAAGGGCATCCCCTCCATCAACTGCCAGGTTGTGTGTAATGCCCAGGGCATAATACTAAATATGTGTGCTGGCTGCCCTGGAAGCTACCATGATTCCCATATCTGGCATCTGACACAGCTGTACCAGACATTTACCAATGGGGACATCCCTCATGGTCACCTAGTGGGGGAGGCTGGCTATGAACTGGAGCCGTGGCTGATGACACCCATCAGAAACGCACACACACCTGAACAGGAATGCCATAATGAGGCACACACACACAAACATGAAATGTAATCGAGCATGTGTTTGGGCTACTCAAATCATGGTTCCGGTGCCTGGACACATCTGGTGGAGCCTTGCAGTACTCACCAACTACATGTACCCAAATTGTCATGGTATGTGCTATGCTACATAATATGATCCTGCAAAAACAGCTGCAGCAGGACCAGCATAGGCTCAGGCCAAACAGCCCCCCACCATTGCCAAGGCCATCACAGGCAGAGCGTGACTCGAAGGAGGAACAACCTGAGCCTGCCCCAGTAGGCAGAAGGAGGCATGCCCAGTATGCTTTGGCTTTGGCAAAGAGGCAATGCATAGCACATACACTGGCTCAGTAGGAACCCTGGAAATGATACCTCTCTCTGACATGCACATATAGTAAAAGGGATGCCTAACTTGACACTACCTGTTTTCAAACATGTATAGGGAGTGTAGTATGTGCATCCAACATAGGCAGCCCTGCAGCACCACCTGAGGCATGATTGCCATGTGTTAAGCAATATAAAGCAGTGCTAAACAGCTTTTACCACCATTCAGTATATGTAAACAAAATTGCACACACTAACAGGCACAACTGTGGTCAATGTTGAACAATATTGTGCAATGTTCAGCAATGTTGGTTAATGTTGAGCAATGTTGGACAAGCTTGATCTAAGTTGGGCATAGCTGAACAAAAGCCAACATGCTCATATTTGCTCTACTGGCCCTTAAGCAGTCTGGTCTGCTCAGTATGAAAATATAAAGCAGTGACTGACCTCGAACCCAGGATACTGTGCACTATAGTCATAGTACTGAACCACTAAACCATGACAGTATTTCAGTGGTCAGCCTGTATGAAGAAATGTTGATAAGTCTATGCAAAGTATCTCATGGAAACCCTGCAGGCACAGCATAATCCCTGTCGAGTTATGACACAAGGTTGAGCCCTGCAGTAAGAATAGAACCTGATTTTCAACACACATATAGTATAAATGTTAATATTGGTCATGTTCACAAACATCAACAAATGTAGTGGACCTCAGACAGCAACATACTGAAAGGTCACACTGGGCATGCTCACACACTTGAATAAATGAGACAAATGTCAGGCAACCAAACACTGAAAGGCCGAACTGGGCATGCTCACACACTTAGGCCATGTCTGAGTACAGCAGTGGGCCACACATATCCGGCAGTTGCATGTGTTAACCCAGGAACCTCTCACTATTCAGCAATCCACCCTGTGCACACAGTTATATGATAACAGGGTTCTACCTCACTTAAACGACACGCCGGAACATCGACATGGAAATCGCGAGCCCCAGAAGATTGACAGCTCAGAAGACCGACGCGACGGGACCCAGAAGATCGACAGTGCAGAAGACCGACCCGACGGATGAAAGCACCGACGCCGAGGATGCCGACATGGGAAAAGGCTGTGTAAGTATGCAGTAGTGACGGACGTTAGGGTGCGAGTAAGGTACGTGTGGATATTGACGGTCTGTGGGGATAGGGGTGGGTTAAGTGAGTTAGGGTTAGGGAGCAGGTCAGGTAAGTGTGCGGTAGTGATTGTGTTTGGGTTAGGGGCGGGATAAGTGAGTTAGGGTTAGGGAGCGGGTCAGGTAAGTGTGCGTAGTGATTGTGTTTGGGTTAGGGGATAAGTGAGTTAGGGTTAGGAGCGGGCCAGGTAAGTGTGCGGTAGTGACGGACCTTAGGGTTAGGGTTTGGGTTAGGGTTGTAGGTAGTTGTGTATGTGAGGTTTAGTGTGGGTTTGTAGGGATTTTGGTGTGCTTGTGTTGTGTATGTGGTTTTTGGATGGGGAATGTGTTTTGTTTGTTGATTGTGGTGTGTGCAGTGTATGAGGTTTCGTGTTTGTGTACCGTCGGTTATTTCGTTGTCGGGCATGTGGGATTTCGTGTTTTTGTACTGTCGGTTATGTGGTTTCGGTGATTGCGTTGTCGGTGTTTTGGGGTTTCGTTTATGTGAGGTAGAACCGATAACAGACACATATACAATATAGTGGAACCCTGTCATAATCAAATATGTTCTGCAGATACTTAGGTTGTTCATAGAAAGTGAGAAAGCAAAGAAGATAAAAAACCTGCAATCAGTATTCTCAATAAACAATGTGCATCCCGAACATTATCATAGGTTCAGAGGTTGATACTAGGCTATCTGCCCTAGGGCATGTATAAGCCTAGCCAGAGTGTGTTTGGCTTTCGTAACCCTGTTAGATTAGTAGACTGTACCTGTGAATAGTAGGTCACACAAGATAGCCCATTTACATTTAGTCTATTGTGCCTCTGTCTAGCAGGGACCCAGAAGATATCCCAGGGGTAAACATACAATCACCCATCCACTTGTCAAGATGTCTCCTGTAGGTGGTCATTGGGGGGCTCTACCTATGCGGGACTGGGATTTCTTTCCAGAGTGAGTGGAGCCTCTGGGATAAGAATCTGTCCCTCTAGCATGTCCTATTAATATCTGTGCTGAGGTTTACGTCCCTGGAGCGTGTATCTCTAAGGGATTCAGATATCCTGAGGTGGAGCATGGCTTTAATTCTAGGTTGGACATGACTTTAAACACAGGCACAGATCACATCCGAGTAGGCAGTAAGCGACTGAGTAGAGCTGGAGTTACTTTAGCCGAACTGTGCAGGGCATCTGTGTGAGTCCCTAGAATTACTTGGTAAGGTACTTTTGTGGCCATTACAGTTGCTGCAGGTGTCGGGTAAGGTACATCCCAAATGGGGCATTGTATCCAAGCATGGGCTTGATGAGTATAGGGGCACAATGACCTCACTTGATCTAGATGTGAAACCTTATGGGATAAGCTGGGCTATATAGAAGGTCTGTCTAACCACTTTGGCAATGTGATTGTCAAAGGTGAGAGTACTAACTACTCGTGTCCCCAAATCCCTAATAACTCCTACCATACGTAATGGATTACCACCTATGTGGTAATGTGTGGGCACGTTGTTATTCCCAAAGGGGATGACTATGCATCTAATGGCATTTAGCTGTAGGCCATGGCTCTGGCACCAGTCAACCATCTCTGTGAGACCCTTTTTGAGGATGCTTGTGCCAGCTGGAGAGTTGATTATGGCACCCAGTTTGCAGTCATCTGTGAACATGGTCAACCAAATTCCTCCTGAGTTAGCCTATATGTCAGAGAAATATATACTGAACAAGAGAGGTCCCGGGACTGAGCCTTGTGGGATGCCACGTGTAACTGGTGTATAGTCAGACATGGCACCTGCAATACTGACCATGTGGGTGCTATCCCTGATCCAGTTAGCAATCCATCTTGTGACATATGTGTCGATATCGAAGCTGGTGAGCTTATGTATAATGCCCGAGTGGGGTATTGTGTTGAAGGGTTTTGCGAGGTCCAGGTAGGCTGTGTGGGCAACCTTCCCTACGTCTATGGACCTGGTAACTGTTTGAAGAAGTTGAACAGGTTCAAGAGGCAAGATCTGCCCACAACAAAGCCGAATTGTGTAGGATCCAGTGTCTGCAGGTTCCCGATGTCTATGTGTATGAGTTCCATGATGATACACTCCATAGCTTTGCAGACCAAGCTAGTTAGGCTTATAGGGTGATATTGTCCATGGTCCGTTGTGGCACCACCTCTGTGGAGCGGGACCACTGTTACTGTACGCCATTCCTTGGGTACATATCCTGTAGTAACTCTGATATTGAACAGTGACTTAATGTGAGGGTTACGTTTGTCATGAAGCTCATGTAAGATGCAGGCCGGGACACCGTCCGGTCCCATTGATGCTGTGTTGTCTGCTTTGGAGAGGGCAGCACTCACCTGTTCATTTGTGAAGTCAGGGAGGCTACACTCTGTTGGGATGGACATTTGCTCTTTAGGGGGGATGGGGGGGAGACATTTGCACTGAACTTGTTTGCCAGGATGTTGGCAATGTCTGTGGGTTCAGTGTATGTTTTGTCAGTATGCAGTAACTCATAGCATATCTGGGAGTTTCCACCCAGGTTCCTGACATAACTAAAGAAGGCCTTGTGATTGTCCTTAGTGTCTGGTGCAATTCTCCATTAGAAGCTGGCTTTAGATGAATTCATGAGTGATCGTAGCTTTTTGCTAGTACTGATCAGAGATGCCTTCCCTTTTTGGGATTGTGCTCTATCATGTAGTAGCCTCCGCCTTTCGTTGCATAGCTTATTAATGGCCGGGGTCCAACAGACAGGTCCCCTGCCTTTGGAGGAGTGAGTCTTGTTGTTATTTGGGATAGCATGATCCATGCATTCCAGTAGGTGTCCATAGAATGCATTTGTAAAGGATTCAGCGGTTTGAGCCGTATTTACCACTGTCCCAGGGTCTTTGAAGGATACCACCTTGGTTTGGAGAAGTGTGACATTTGCTTTTGAGAATTTCTTCACCGAGATTACCTAGGATGGGGGTGGGGACAGGATATGGATGTCCAGTGAGATAAATGTATGGTCTGACCTTACCAATGAGGGGTATACCTCTGGTGTGGAACACAGAGTCCCCGTGTTGGTGATGATCAGGTCCAATATGTTTTCCCCTCTTGTGGGTGTGGTGACCAGTTGTGCCATAGCATTTGAGTTTAGAAATTCTAGCAACTGTTGGGCGAGGGTGTTGGGGCTTGAGTAATATTCCCAGTCAATGTTTGGGTAGTTGAAGTCACCCAATATAATGGTGTTTGGGGAGACCTTCATATTCTCCAGTGTTCCCAGGAAAGCCGAGTGGGTTTCCTGAGTTAGGGAGGGTGGTCTGTAGCAGGCTGCAAACTGAAAGGCAGTTTTTCCCACTGTTAGTTGCACATATATGGTCTTTGATGCTTCGTGCAGTGCTACTAACCTGGAGGTGTGTGTATCTGTGATGTATATGGATACTCCCTATTTTTGATACTATTTTTGTTGGCCGGTCCAAGTCTTGTGGCCAAAAAGCATGGTATGAAGTATAACCTGGTAGTGCTGGTGTGCTTTCGGGAGCCTGAACCAGGTGTCTGTTACTGTACAGATATCGACATTCTCCATACTGAGGAGAGTCCTGAGTGCATGCATTTTGAGGGTTAGACATCTGGTGTTGAGCATTATTACCCTTAGTTTCTTTTACCTTGTAACGTCTATGGAGGTGGGTTTGTCTTTTGAGCCTTGCTTAAAAAAGGCACTATGGGGGTGGCAAGAGCCTTAGTCAGTATTCGAACGTCCAGGGGTGACAGGTGCAAGCCGTCCATAGCGAAGCTATGTGGCATGTCAAGCATGTCATCCCAGGCTGACAGATACTGGATCCCCTTTGAATGACACCAATATGTTAGCCAACTGTTAAAAATGATCAGTTCGTCTGTATACTGTGACATCATTCTTGGTGAGGGTAAGATGCTACACAAGGTCAGGGTCATATTGGCCTGGGCTACATGACAAGAGGGAGCCATTTCTGTACTTGCTTTGGAGTGATCTGAGTGCATGTGTTATGTGGCGGATCCTGGCACCCGACAGACAGCTCAAAGTGACCTTCTCCTTGTTCAGTCTGGTGAGTGGGACATCAGTGTGTCTGACAATAAGTGTCACCTATTACAAGTGTATTAGGTGTGTTGTTTAGCCCTAAGGGCAGTGACTGTGTGGCACACTGACTTTGTGAACTATGTGATATGTGGGTATTGTTGTGGGGTAGCAGTTGTTTGGGTGTCTGCTTTGGAGGTCTCTACTGCTTAGGCAGAGTTTATTTAGAGCCTTCGAGTATGTTTTTGTGTGGTAATGTAGTTTGATTGCTGTCGCTATAGGTCTATATGAGACTGGATTTGTGGTGTGACCACCGATAGACTGTGCCAGTCATGGGTCGAAAGAGCTCAGCCTCCTGTTTGTCTATATAGTTGCATCTCTCACATATATCTGAGTTTGTTGGGAGGAGGAGAGGGTTGTCTGTGTACATAAGGCAGTTGTAACATTGCATCAAACTTCCAATATTCACCAGTTGGACTGGAGAGTACACACAAAACCGACCTTTGGACATGCCAGGATATTATGATGACATACTCTGTTGACTGATCACAAAGGATCAGTAGGGTGTTAAGTGTGTAAAAGAGTATAACAGGGGTTTGTCGGTGTTTTGGAAAGATTATCTGTGAAGGAGTCCAGACTGAACCATGACACTTCCTTCAGCTATGTCATAAATAGCAATGTACACTCATATATGTCCTGATTCAGGGCCAGCTGTACCTGACTGACAATGTCGACATCCTGTCAGACAGGCCCATATATACATACCCACCTCCCACTAACAAAAGGCCCTATCATCATACCAGGAGATATCACATGTAGAATGGGTAAACAGCTCCCCCCAAAGCCGAAAACATGGCATCAATTGGATTACATTGTTTCCCTATATGTGTCATGTGTGAACTACAAAACCAACAGACCCTGCACCTGAACAGTCTGTTGAGCCTCACCCTCTCTACAGGATCTGAAACCGCTGAATGTGTTACAGCAACATATGGCACATCCCACAAGTGTTGGTGCACAACAGACCATGAGAAATATAGTCCAATAAGCCTATGAAGTCTGATCTGCAAGGCCATGGAGTCCATCATGATTGAAGTCATAAACAGAGCTATTGGAAGCTGACAAACACATAACCCTACCAACTGTGGTATGTTCATGGGCAGATCATGGTTCCCAAACCTGCTAGACTGTTTGCAAGGCAGCCACCCAGGACATATATCACTGAACGGAGCTACACATGTCCCACATTGACTTTGAATAGCCCTTTATCAACATCCCAGACACATGTAGTATCCACAAAATCAACAATCTGTGCATAAATATGTATTGTCATATGAAGGAATGGCAATTTGTCCACAGATAGATCACACAAGCTAAGAATTGTGGAGTCCTGTTCAAGCTGTTAACACCTGCTGACCCACATGGTTCATTCCTGGGATTGCATAAAATAAAGTGTACACACATTACCGTGTCCAGTCTGATGATGTCAGCATCCTACAAATATAGCAGGAGAAAAGGAACCCTCCCAGTAAGCATATAGCGGTTGTGTTAATGCATATCTCTCTAGTATCATAACATAGTTAGGTAGGGGTTTGAATCCTGCAATTGCTGACTCTATGTGTGTGATTTCCTTTGAGAAGAATGCCCTTTTTGGAGACTGCGAAAACACATTAAAAGAGGTACATTCCTCTTTGGAAAGTCTGATGATGTCAGTATCCCACAAATACAGCAGTGGAAATGAAAAATCCCAATAAAGCATATAGCTTGTCATGTTAATGCATATCTCTCCAGTATCATAACATAGGTAGGTAGGGGTTTGAATCCTTTGAGTGTGTGTGTGTGTGTGTGGGGGGGGGGTATATGTGTCTGTGTGATTTCCTTTGCGAGGAGTGGCCTTTTCAGAGACTGGGAAAACACATTAAAAGAGATAAATTCCTCTTTGGCAAGTCTGATGATGTCAGTATCCCACAAATACAACAGTGGAAATGAAAACTCTCAGTAAAGCATGTAGTGTGTCGTGTTAATGCATGTCTCTCTAGTATAATCACATAGTTAGGTAGGGGTTTGAATTCTGCAATTGCTGTATGTGTCTGTGTGACTTCATCTGAGAAGGAATGCCCTTTTTGGAGACTAGGGAAATGCCTTAAAAGAGTAGGGGTTTGAATCCTGCAATTGCTGAGTGTGTGTGTGTGTGTGGGGGGGGGGGTGCATGTGTCTGTGTGACTTCCTTTGAGAGGAATGACCTTTTTGGAGACTAGGGAAACACTTTAAAAGAGGTTTATTCCTCTTTGGCAAGTCTGATGATGTCAGCATCCTACAAATATAGCAGTGGAAATGAAAACCCCAGTAAAGCATATAGCGCACCGTGTTAATGTGTATGTCTCTAGTGTCATAGCATAGTTAGGTAGGGGTTTTAATCCTGCAGTTGCTGAGTGTGTGGGGGTGTCTATGTGATTTCCTTTGAGAGGAATGCCCTTTTTGGAGACTAGGGAAACACCTTAAAAGAGGTGTATTCCTCTTTGGCAAGTCTGTTGATGTCAGCATCCTACAAATATAGCAGTGGAAATAAAAACCCTAGTAAAGCATATAGCATGTCGTGTTAATGCGTATGTCTCTAGTGTCATAACCTAGTTAGGGAGGAGTTTGACTACTGCAGTTACTGAGTGTGTGTGGGGGGTGTATGTATCTGTGTGACTTCTTTTGAGAGGAATGCCCTTTTTGGAGACTAGGGAAACACCTTAAAAGAGGTGTATTCCTCTTTGGCAAGTCTGATGTTGTCAGCATCCTACAAATATAGCAGTGGAAATAAAAACCCCAGTGAAGCATATAGTGTGTTATGTTAATGCATATGTCTCTAGTGTCATGACATAGGTAGGGATTTGAATCCTGCAGTTCCTGAGTGTGTGTGGGGGTGTCTGTGTGACTTCCTTTGAGAGGAATTCCCTTTTTGGAGACTAGGGAAACACCTTAAAAGAGGTTTATTCCTCTTTGGCAAGTCTGATGATGTCAGCATCCTACAAATATAGCAGTGGAAATGAGAACCCCAATAAAGCATATAGCATGTCATACTAATGCGTATGTCTTTAGTGTCATAACATAGGTAAGGTTTGATGTGTGTGTGTGACACTGTTGGTCAATGCGGTGTGGCTTTTGCTTTTGCTACGGTATGACATATCAGGATTAGAACAGTATGTGCATTGCACACATCAGGCATCTGTGTGACAAATAAATATATGTACATGTGACCTCAAGTTAGTACACAGGTGTGAAGCCAGCATACTACATGAATACATTTGTTACCTTTGACAGATTGTGCCGCTGCTTCTCAGATCGTAGGTCACATATATATGTATGTGACAAGGCTGGCCACTGTAGTGATCTGTGGCCAAGGTCATCTGTGTCACACAAACCCATGACAGTTTCTATAGACTAGTGTGAGTGAGGGTACATGCCTGGGGTATATGTCAGACATGTTCATACACAACAAAGTCTGGTAATAATGGACATTCATTATAGGTGTACAACAGCCTTGTGGATATGCATACAGGCCCCTAATTTCTTATGTGATACACCGAGGGACTACACAATACCTTTGGATATGTGGATACCAAAGGACAGATGACATAACACTTGGCTGTATGTACACATTGGTAACTGACATACATGTTGGGAGCTACCACCTATGTGGTACTGTCAGGATAGAATGTATAGTAAATGTGGATGACTATGCTATAGTTGGCTTAGAGCTATACAGCATGTGTTGGACAACAGGTATCTGTCTGTATGATACCCTTGTGTAGGATATGTGTCCCATCCAGCCAATGCATTGTAGGCCAATGCATGCATTTACAGATGTGGATGGACATATCCCTAGTGTGTTTGCATGTACCTAAGAGGGCTATATGCCAAACAGGTGTGGTCCCAGGAATGGGTGGCGGTCAATACCACTGGTTACCCTTATAGTATAGTACCGGAAGGATCCAACTGTTACTGAGATCCCTACATCTGTGTGTCAGTTGTCAGGGCATCATCTAATGATTGGTTATAGTCAGGCTGTTGAGGTTGTGTATACTACCAGAATGCAAAACATTGATAGATAGTAACAGTATCACCCACAGCATAGTGTCAAACCATGTCATACACACATGTGTACCAATGTTAGAACATATCTGTAGTAGAATGCATACTGGCCACCGAGAGATACTATGAGATGTTAACACTGTGTAATACAGGGTATGTCACACGTCCCATGTGTCCACTATGCACGTACATGCAGACAGTGCACCCCCACCATGTTCACAGATGTACACCTGCTAATCTGTACTGCACACATCACACACGTACTGTCCACTCACTAACACATGCTGGCAACACTATACACTTCAGCCAAGTGGCACATGGGCGGACAATACATACTCAGACTTAACACTGGTGTAAACAATACTACATTGACAATCATAGCTTTGATGCATCATGCCTGCACAGATATACCTACATGGATATCATTACACTTTCCTGTTGACAACATGCTAACATTGCTACACTGCTATAATGTCACCACGTGCATCAGCACCATGTTAGCCTGTTCCTGCATCAATGTTACAGATGACAGGTGGTGGCACAGGTTTCATCATATGCACAGGGTGTGTTGTTGGTTTGCCAGAGCCCGACATTGACCCATCCAATCGACATGTATGTGTGTGTGTGCGTGTGTGTGTGTGTGTGTGTGTGTGTGTGTGTGTGTGTGTGTGTGTGTGTGTGTGTGTGTGAGGGACAACAATGCAGCATGGGCCAATGTTGATGTAATGTCTGTGTGTATGTGTGAGCCCTAGGTGTTTGGTTTATGTGTGTGTGTCTGCATGCACACAGCTCCACCATGTGGCTGCCATATACAGGAGGTTGTGGGACAGCCACAGACTGTACCTGCCAGGCTGTACAGATCATTGTCTCTGGGCATGGACATGGTACCTGTGCCTGGCAGGGGTGCTATGGACAGTATCGGGTACCAAGCCTGACTGGGTACTATCATCAGAGGCAGAGGTATGTTGACTGGACCCATGTCCCTGCTGGGACTGGCCAGAGCCACATGCACATGGTCTACTAGGACGGTCAATCGTCAGGCCAGACCCAGCATTGCTGGGGCTGGTACTGCCACTACGGGAGCGGCTGTGATCTGTGGGTCATCCGTGACGACTGCCAGCCATTGATGTTGCTGGCATACGTTCGCATCGACGTCTCAACTGTCCTGCATGGTCCTGGTTCGTGGAAAACACATTGTGGAGGGCATCTAATTTCTCTCCCCAACATTTATCAATGACCTCGGTGTAATTACGGATGGCACCGGCAAGGTCACGGATACTGTCATTGATAGCGGTGTTATGGGCCCTCTGTGCCCTTAGTCCCTGTTTGGTGTACAGTTCCATATGTGCCTGCCTTACAGCTCGGAACATACCTGAGGTTGTAAGACCTATGGGGGCCCATCTGCCAGGGGCATTACAACCAGTGGTGCTCCCACGAGGAACCCCTGGACATCCGCCTATGTGGTACCATTCCAGGAATCTAGGTATGGCTGCTGTGAGGGGATGCATGTGCCATGGATACCACACTATCTTGGTCAATGCCAACTGTATGCTGTCCCTTGGCTAAGGCCATTGGTGATGAGGGATGTATTGGCAGTATGAGTGTGCACATAGATGGGGTGGAAAGCTGTGTACTGTCGATTGGCGGATCAATGACAGACCCTGTCAAACCTGCCTGTGCCACAATACATGTATCATCATCTCTACTATTTGTGACAGTGACTTCAGGTTCCCTGCTGCATTCAGCCAACCCAACCTCAGCACCTGTGAGAGGAAGACAGGAAACACACTTTACAATCTGTACATGATGTTATCACACATGCACACATGAACACATGCACACATGCACACATGAACACATGCACACATGCACACATGCACACAAATACACTCCTCACTACAGCAGATACACACACACACCAGCAATCCAAAACATACTCAATAGTGGTTGAAGGTGGGTGACAGTATCACAAGGCAAACAGTCACCTCACACGTGTCAGCATGCAGAATATGTGTTGCTCAAGACCATGCAGTGCGAGTGTAGACAGCCCTAGTTAATAACAGTATACATGGCTTTGATGCATGTGTGTAGTTGTTCAGTGATTGGCTACACCCTGGAAAACAATGTGTACAAGGACACTACATTGCTGTGCAAGTATTATAAGCTCTGCAATGCCCTGTGCACCATCACTCACAGGTATACATACCATAGCTGCATGTGTTATCTGTGTGTCACATAGATTTCCATGCCTGATTACAGCGTCTATGTCTGTAGCAGATAATTGTGGGCACAGGTGTAGCACATGCATGCTATGTACACACACAGGATGAGTGGTGCATGTATACATGATGGAATACCAATGCTCGACATGGCCATTGTACAGTGGTTATGGTGAGTGTGGGACATATTGCAGATATGTCAGTGCCAGCCATGACATGGCATGCTACACGACTGCAACATTAAACAGCACAAATACCCAATGTGTGTGCCATGTGAGCTATACACCCAGTAGCATTCCAGGACATATATGTGTCACTTTGTACAGATGATGACTGCTATGCATATTGTGTATAGTTGCATATGTTTGCACACACACAACATTGAGGTGCAAAGCAATGACTGCTATGTGTAGTACTGTGGTCACTGTAACTGGATGGGGTGTAGTACCATGAGCCATCATCATCATGCATCATGTGGTCACTCAAGGCTACTAATGTGTGACAGACAACCGCCTAGCATGCTGTACCTGAACTGCAGTGCCGTGGCTATGTTCACAATTATGCAGCCACTTTGTACATGGGTGTGTGAGGTGCCCAATAGGGAGCATTGCCTAACATGACTGTGTTATGTGTTGAAGAGTGTTGCACAGGCCCATGATAGGCTTCTACCCCTCAGGTATATCATGTGTACTGTGTGGATGACATGTGGGATACTGAAGTGTGACCTTACAGCAGGTGTGTGGTTCCGCCATGTGTAGCATGTTGAGGTGTACTGCGTATGACAAACATGTTATGTTGTGTACATCTGTATCAGCTATGCCTATCTAATGTGCAGTGCGGTGTTGCCACAAGTGTGTCTGATGCTCTGTGTGTATTGCATGTGATTGAGGCAGCCACTGACATTACTGAGATGTGCAACATCTCACAGCAAACATGCACAGCATGCATTATGCGTAGGTGTGTTACGTGTACATGGCCTACACCTCACCTATGACATGCACATTTCATTGCCAGTATTAAAGTTATAACACACTCACCAGCATGGATCATCTGCCCTGCTGTCACACCAGAGGGACCTACAAGAATATGAGAAAGTTTGTCGGTGGCCACAACTTTGGCATTGCTACTGTGGGTTTGCTAAACTACAGTAGAACAACAGTCGACAGTCACAGGTGTGCGGATAATATTCCAAATATCAGTATTGCACAACACTAGGCAGCACAACTGCTAAACACACAGTACACATCTCATGTATGCATAATCTAACAATACAGGTAACAGTAGTCTACAGATAGGGCATGTTACCTGCACACGCCATGTCAACATGCTGGGTGGCTCCGGCCTCCATGACGACTTATGTCTGTTGCAGTTGCTGTTGTTGGCCAGGAGCCACCATGCTTAGGAGCAGCTCCTCCCCTCTGGTGAGGGGGGGATGAATGGCCACCCCACCACCTGTGGCAAGCTGTTGTCTATGGATTTCAGTCACACACCGCCGGACATGTCTAATTAAATCACTGCAGTGATGGCGTACCTGCTCATATGTCCGGTTATGCATGCCTATGTCATTTACCCGACGAACAAGATCTTGACACAGTGCAGTCCGCTCATGCTGGTGCTGGTGCTGGCTGCTTCTGGAAAACAGCAGGGAGTAGTGCTACACCAGGCTGTGGTGGATTTCCTGTTCCTCCACTGCTGTGTAACAGGGATTATGTTGGTGGGCCATTGCCCTGAAAGAAAAATGAACAATATGTGTGAGCGAGTCATGTGACACACTTTACACCCTTAACTACAGATATCACTTAAGTGCCATACATAGCATCCGTTTGTCTGTCAGAGGATCCACACGTTCAATACCACATATTGGTGCTCAGGCCACAACTGACTGACAGTGCCTGGCACACTCTATATATCAAACCACTATACACCAGTACCCAGCACACTGTTTGGGACACAATGCACAACCTCGCCACAGGGGTATATATCAAGCTAATACATGAAAAAAAATGTCATCCACTGCAATGAATGTAATGTACAGTTACAGTATTACCAGTAAACCGCCCTAGTCATTGATGCTATACCCCTGCCTAACATAGGTGGCATACTGCTATAACAGAGTATACATGTTGCTAGATACACACGTATAGCCTGTAACACACATATGATTGTGGGCATGGTACAGGCATAATTACACACACATCAGACAAACATACAACACACCAATGTATGCCAACCCAGATGAGCTTTACCTGTGTACCATACAGTACTGTGTGCCACTACTTACAAAAGCTTATGCTTGAGGTATGTAATCTATGCAGACTACAGGAAACACACAAGACAGTGTTTCCAAGCAATGTGAACATACACCATACTGTGCTGTTTAGACGTACAGCTTCAGGTTGTACTACAGTTCATGTGGGAGTTGGATTCACCAGCAGTACCACTCACTAAGCATACATGTATTGCTTTAGCCTACAATGGGACACCACAGTCATCAACAAGGGACTACGTCACAACGTATGCCATACTACTATGTCTGCCTAGCAATAACATATGCATCTTTTGCTGGCCTCACAACTAGGACACAAACTACCATGTCAGAAACAAATTCACACTAAGCTATCACACATTTACAGAGCTTGCACACATTCACCATTACACTCATTCAACCTCACATAGCAGGTGTTGCATTGAGTACATGTGTGTGTGCATCGTGTCATAGGTAGGTAATACGCTATTGGCCCTAGGGCCTAGAGCAGCCTAGCCATATGCTACCCTGGCCTTTGACACACATGTAATTTGATTTCACTTGCCCCTGTCAACCAGAACCACAGAGGTGATTCCCGGGCTGTATTACCTATCTCCCAAACAATCATCAGGGGTATTTATGACAACTGTTAATGAGGAGCCTTGTTTGCTATTGATAGGTGGTTTATTCCAGAGTATGGCATGTCTCTGAGATAGGAACCTATCCCTCCAGCATGTGCTCTTCAGTGGGCTGATGAGGTTTAGGGCCCTAGAGCGTGTAGCCTGGAGGGATTGTGATATGTTGACATGGTGGTCGTCCAACAGCTATGGGTGTGACATACCTCTGTATGTCCGGCAGAGGTCACTTCTGTGTGGGCGATATGCAACACAGTCTAGCTGTGGTTTTGTGAGTCAGTCTGCATAGGGCATCTATTTGAGGCCAGTATTACTCTTTGTGAGGTATGTCTGTGGCCTGTCCACTTGCTGTAGTTGTCATGTGAGGTACATACCACATGGGGCATTGTGATGACTAGAGGGGAACACTGACCTATATTTCCCTAGATGACACACATATTGTGATGACACGTACCACATAGACAGATTACAAGACTAGTGTGGCACTGTGATTATCAAAGGGGAGGCTACTGTCCCCCTGTGTCCCATGTTCCCTTATCACACCTTCAGTGTTAGGTAGATTTCCACCTATGTGGTAGTTAATGAGTACAGTGTTTTGGAAAGGAGGGATGGCACTGCAGTATTGACACTGGTCTTCAGTCCATGCCTTGGCCACCACGCACTTGTTGCGGTACATATGACCCCGTGTCTCTCTCTCTCTCTCTCTCTATATACATATATATATATATATATATATATATATATATATATATATATATATATATATATATATATATATATATATACACATATATATACATACATATATATATATATATATATATATATATATATATATACACACACATACATATCAACTGCGGTGGTGGTGCCTTACAGTTAGACGTTGCCCGTTCGATTCTCAGTTAGAGCATCTTCTGTGTGGTGACATGCGTGAATGGGTGTTCCTTCATTGAAGGTTGTGCGTTAGGCCCGGCAAGCCAACACGTAAAAATATACTGCCAATCATTAATGGACCGGAGTTCCGCTGTGGCGACCCCTAACCGGGAAAAGCCGAAAGACACAAACAATACACATACATCTAAACATCCATTGCTGTACATATAGATGTGCATATAGGCACATGCACAGTCCACCTTTCATGGTGGGGATATCAATTATGCAACAGTTGTGAGATATACAGTTATGTAATAATATTGCACAGTGTTGTGCAGAATGCATTTTGGTGTCCTCAGCCCATGTAGCTTTAGCAGGCCTCACTGGCTGTAACACAGCAGATCTGACAAATCAGTCCCACAGCGTTTAACCACCACATGACATATCTCAGCACTGCATGCTGTTTTCTATGCCACACACTACAACCTACATAGATATATGCACATAACCTTCAACAACATATATATATCCACCCTTCACTAACGGTTGCAGTATGTCCCTTGCCCTATGCACATGTGCAGATACATATAGATACGTACTGCTGCCACATATGGATGATTCACAGTGTGTAGAGTACTCTTCAATAATATCTACTACATGCCAGCAAATACATATGTGTTACATACCTTACCTTTGTATTTCTCTGCTCTGTCTGTTGTTACTGTTTTTTTTTTTGTTTTTTGGGTTTTCTCTGTCTGTTTCTGTTTCTGTCTCTTTTGTCTGTGTCTCTGTCTCTTTTTCTGTCTCTGTCTCTCTCTCTCTCACTCTCTATCTCTCTGTTCTTGCAATGATATTATTGCATGTGTGGACAGCAGGTACAGCCTGCTTTTCTAGGTATCTGCACATGTGCATGTGACAGCCTCTGCACCAATTGGTGCCCACCATTTAGTAATTGCATGCAGCCTGCTGTGTGGTAATTGCAGTACTCACTGTGATTGCAGCCCACTGCTATAAAATGCTAGGTTAGGTAGGGCATAGCCCTTTCAGCTTTCCAAGGTGGGGCCCATGATTGTTTGCTCTAGACACCGTTGTGTCAGTCAGAAGGTTGGTATATGTCTCATATCTGAAGCTGGGGTTATAGCCATTGATATGCATGTTGTACTCAAACCTGAATGTTGCTGCTTTCAGTACACACTTCTCAGTGTAGAGTTTTACTCACCCCTCCAAATGCTAACACAGGATACATGGGAGTATGTACTTTCTTTTTGAATTAGACAATTAACTGCCATACAAAAGTAGTTATCGCAATGTATTCCTCTGGCACATGCACTGTTTGTGAACTGCTATACTGTAATTATTAAGTTACTCACTTCTGAACAGTTTGTGGTTTGTTTATGTTGACATTAGCACAGGCTGCTTAAGACAACTGTACATATTTCAGTATTGAGTATGCCTACCTATACCCTTGGTTTTGCCTGAATACACAGGTATATAGTACTTTTGGGTAGGGGTGCAGAACTGCAGAGAGCATTATTTATTATTGTGTGGTGTTTATCTTGCTGAACATACAGGGTTGCTGTGTACCTGTTAGTCTATCAAGGCAAGTAGTCTGTCTGCATAGCTCCCACCTGTGGACATATCCAGATGGTAGCCAGAGGTTAGCCTAATATTCTTTGTCTGTGCACCACATCAGTCTTTTCAGCACTGGAACAATGGCATTGTCACAGTTGGTTGCTAGCAGTACATGGCTACATCCTGTGATATTTCTGTGTTGTACTCCTATATAAAGGCATGCTTGTGGAACTCCTTCCAAAGCTATTTGCAGAGTGTGTAACAGCAGAAATGCTGATATGCCTGTGTGTTTCTGACTCTGCCAGGCCTCATATACACTCAGGTATATATTTGAACAGCCTCAGGGAAAGGTACATATAAGTGAGATACACCTGTAATATATTACAGACATATTTCAGTTGAGACTTCAAGGGAATTGGATCATATGTATTACTACACCTTTTCTGATGTGCAAGCAGTGTCTACTCTCACTTATTGACATTATTCATTAAGTGTGATTCCCCACTTTTCTGCCTAATGTTAGTACTTTTCAGAGTGATTTAGATGGGCACAGCTAACATTTGTTTACAAATCAGGGACATCCCTGTAAAGCAGTCACATTTGGGAAGTCTGGCCTCTAACCTATTCAACTATGCCAGTGTTTATCCTGGTCTGATACTGTGTGGGGTTTGTAAGGTGCTACTGTAACATTATTCCCTGCTAGAATGGCTGGTTCTCTTTTCACAGTCATGTCATGCAATTCCACAACAACCGCTGGTAAAGACCCACAGAACAAGATTTGCATTAAGGCATTCCTATTTTCCCTTTACATTCCCTAATTGTAATGCATGATATATTTATTTCAGCACCAAGTTACTTCATGCAGTCTAGTGTGCCCAATGTCTGGGGTTCGAGACTGACAGAGGTGTTTTATTTTGCTGCTGAGCAGAACAAGGGCCCTGACATAGAGTGACTAAGGCACTTTTAAGTAGTTGTAAGCGGGTTTGCGTGATGCTTAGCTAAGCGCACACATGCGCACACTCGCTTAAACCCACTTACTACTGCTTAAAAGTTCTTACTCCCGCTAACCCTCGTATTCATTTATTTGAAAGAAAAGAAAATGGGGAGATAGGAAAGTGGTGAAAAAGGGGGCACAAAGAGGGAGAGACAGTAGGAAAACAAGCTCGGGATGTGCAGGATGGGTGTAGGGAAGGTCCACAGCTGCCCATTTCTTTACCAGCAATAGCTGTGCATATGCAATAAATTTGGAGTGAAATGTGAAACCTTCCACCACTGGGAGAGGGGTGAGGACAACGAAGTATGTTGTACTGCCAATTATAATTATCAGTTTATATGTCCAGCAGACATGTGTGCAAAATGGGCAGCTATGTATGGGGCATAATTTTTTTGTGGGTACAGATTGCCCTTTTTTTTTTTCAGGTGAGAGTGGAAAGTGAGGTAGAGGAAGTAGGTATATTTGGGGAGGTAGGTTGGGGAGGTAAACAGACAAGACAAACAAGACGCATACAGGGGCGGTGTATGACACATGGGGTGGGTGAACACAATTGACGGGGACGGATGTTTGGAAATTGCAAGCCCATGAGCCCACAGATGGTAACAGTGGAACTGAGATCCCCACCCATGGGCAGTCACCACTGCACCTTCACAGCCCCGAGGGTGGCTGTGCTGGGGGCTGCGTAGGACAGGCAGGCTCACCCGTGGACATGCCACTCTTGCCTTGAGCTGGCGTAGGGGATCAGTGACTGAATGCTGGATCTTCCTACACACCACATCCCGGACCCTTCGAAGGGTGACAGGTGGACCTTCTCCACCCACGTTTGCATGAGGGGGGTGAGCCCCATCCCCTGCAGCACTTCCACCCGAAGGTGGCACAGGACCAACAGAGGAGGGGAGCCCGGGCTGGGCACCGGACCTGCTAGTGCCAGGTGCACTCACCAGCTGAGGAGGGACAGGTGGGTCCGCTGGGACCAGCCTTCCCATACATTCTGTGATTAGGTGTGTTTAATTACACTATAAACAACAGCATTCCAGATTAGTTGTAACAGTATGCAGTAATATTCCCATTAACCCAACACACTATGGTTACAACAGTTGAACAGCAAGCATAATACATGCATATATTGAACGACAGTGGACATTTAAACAGCATGCAGGGATGATTGGTAGCAACAGGCCACCATGATTGTGGTATTTGAACAGGGCACATGCATCAAAGTGAATGCAGATATTTATAGAACAATAGGACATACGTCCCAACAAATGTTTTGAGATTACACATACCCATTGAGGTGTGGAATTGCATGGTTTATGCACATACAGTAGGGTGTAGAAAGAAACCTCAATTAACATCTTATAAGTACTTTTAGTCTACACTACATTCCTAGTGACTGCAGGTGTATATCCCCTACATGTATTATTACACTTGCCAACATGCATTAGGTTGTGTAATGGGTTTGGCTAGTTCATTATATACCTGACCTATATCTGACATACTAACTGTCCAAGATGCAGATGTTGCTGCTACATATTTATTGATTTTATTTATATTTCTTTATTTACATATCTGGATGTGCTCACATGACATTTTCAGCTTAATTTGTACAGAACCCTGCATTTCGTGTAGCACACTCACATTTCTGGGGAACAAATTAACAAGCTACTCGTGTGCCAGATTTACTTATGCATGCCAGCCAGTAAATGACTGTTGAGGACTGTATATATGCTTCACAGCTACTAGCACTTCCATCAACCACTTTAGATGGGGCTGCCCAACTGTGGGTTGCCAGCACTTATTAAAACAGTACTATTTGTATAATGCAAGGGTACAACAACATTTCAAAGTAAGTGACACAGACACACTCCAGGTTTTATACCTTTATTAATTACATTACACACTTTTCCACAGGCTCTCTCCTTTATTTGATATTACAGTGCATATGGAAGACATATTCAAGACATATTATACCTTTATTAATAGGTTAGAACACTCTTTTTCAGGCTTGCTCGCTTATTTTATATGACAGTACCTGCAGAGATATTATTCCAGACATATTTTACCTTTCTTAATAGGTTACTACACTATTTTTCTGGCTCTGTGACTTATTTTATATAACAGTGCATGCAGAAGACATTTTCAGGGTATTTTATGGCTGTATTATTGGGCTACAGCACTTTCTTTCAAGCTCTCTCATCTATTTTATATAACAGTACATGCAGAATAATCACTAACCTGCCTGGTGGTGCAGCCTTAGCAGCCTATCTACATAGGCTTGCTGATTCACAGCATGGACACCTGCAGCTGTGAAGTAAATGAAGGGATATTGAGACATACCTATCCATTATACAGAATCAATTATCCTTTCTTACATACTGCATTCCATGGCTACCTACTCAGTTGTGGGGCATCTTGCATCCCACGGGCCTCCTGTACCCATTGGTTCAGTAGATCCTGCTTCCATTTCTTCAGGTCTGCATGGTGGTGACGGACCTGCTCACCAGTCTGAGGAACACCTGTGACACTGGTGAGGTCATGAGCTAACCGGTTCCAAGCCTCTGCCTTGTACTCCGTCCCTTGGAACTGGCCCTGCAGGAGTCTTGACTCATGATGGTGGACAAGGTGCCAAACCATATATTTCGACTCCTCGATGCCCCAACGTTGCACTCGGAAGCATGTACTCTCTCCAGCACAAGCCATTCTAACTGCAGATGGGAGCTACAATCAGTTATGGTGAGTATTCCCACCTATGCCACATTTCCCGCACTTTTTTGTGATTGGCCATTTTTGAAAATTCTCGGCTGACTGCAGACCTGCTTAGTAATGGTTAATCTACCATTTATAAGTATATGTATGTTAACAGTGGCTGTTTATCCTAAGCTGTCATGGCTTAGTGGTTCAGTACTTTGTTTATGGTGCACAGAGTCCTGAGTTCGAATCTTGTTATTGCATTTTATTTTACTACTTTCCAGACAGGCTAGGGGGTGTGGCTGTGTTTAAGCAACTTTGCTCAACGTTGCTCCATGTTGCCGTATGCTGTGCTGGTTGGCATGATGCACACTTCCGCGCAAACCTATTATGCTGGGTAAAGTGCTATTTAGCTATGGGCAACTCTATTGCACTGGGTAAAGTGCTGCTTAACTGCGGGCAACTATATTGCGCTGGGTAAAGCGCTGCTTAACTGCGGGCAATTATATGTCAGGATCCTTTATAAATATATATTTTGTTGACTGATGCATAGGCCATTTCAATGCTTTTTAGTAAAATTTTAATCATATATGTCAGGAATTATTTCATATACTAATTTAGAACATAAATAGGAAGGGGAGTGGTGGGACTGGAACTGTGAATGCCTCCTCTTTGTGCGAATGCTCTACCATTACGCTATTGCTATTTGGCATAATTTGCATAAACATTCCTTCTTATGCTCTTCCATGTTGAGATTGCTAACTGCAGCTAAGCAATGGGCACACCCATGCACACATGCGCAAATATGGGCAGCTATATCGGGAATTAGAAAAAAAAAATTAAATGTTTTACTTTTTATAACTGTGCTGGGGGTTTACAACGTCAGGGAGTGTGGTGTTGGGTACATGGACATTTGAGCGGACTCGCTCTTGTGTGTTGACATTTCGGACACTTGCAGGAGCATGAACCTTTAGACTGCTTGGCAGTTGGACACGCTCCCTGCTTTCCTGCATGGTCCGTGTTAGACTTGCAGTTGAGTCAGTGTGCCTTCATGAATATTCATGGCATGCTGACATCATACCGTTCAACTGCAGCCTCCGAGTAAGACTTATTTAGTCTTACACGGAGGATTCGTGAATCTGGGGGCAAGTCTTTTGGGTTTCTAACACCATGATGGGAATGGACCCCATTCCTAAGTCAAAGTATGGTTAGAATTCATGAAATTAGTAATGTTTTAATCTTTAATGTTAGCCAAAAGTGCTTTTCACAGCACTCGTAATGTGCCCAGAATTGACTTCTTCTGCAATTCATATGGAATTACATGTATCGTAACATATCTAAGCATGACTGTAAATTATTTTTTATAAGACCCATGGCTTCTACTACTATTAGAACTCTCTGGGTATTCTTGTTCCACATTGCCCTAGTTTCTGCCTGTTAATCCTGGTATTTTACGACTTTGTGTCTCTCTGTACATAAGACATTGTAGTTACTGGATATGGCATTTTCAATGATCAGTGCTGCTTTTGTCTTCTTTTCTTGCACTACTATATCTGGTTGTCTTGCATCTATTTTTTAAACTGTTGGCAATGGGTGATCCCATGTAATATAAACTTTATCATTTTCTACAATGCTTTATAGCTCATGTTTCCAATGTTTTTCAGCTAATTCAGTATTATAATATTTGCAGAATCCCAATGCAACAGTCTTGCCACATTATTATGTCTTTAAGTATACAGTCCTTCTGCCATTAATGTATCGCACCTAGCAACAAGATGTATGACTCTTTCCAATTCTGTTTTACAAAACCTACATTTGTCTGTTTCCCCCACATGTTCAATGGACTTTATAAACCAGCATGTATGTAGTCCACTATCCTGGGCTGCCAGTATTAACCTTTTGTCTTTTGGTTTAAATTCACCTCTCCTTAGCCATTCCTGCATTTGATCCTGACCAACATGAGGTTTTTCCAAGACTGTTCTGTACTTGCAACTCTATTTATGCATTTTCCACATTTCCTGCCTTCTCATCTGATCTTTCAACTTATATTCATTCTTTTGCTTTTTGGGGTATTCAGTTACTGCCTGATTTTTATCTACTTCTGGTTTGATTTCCATTCCCGCTTGACCTTGAGATATGCTTCTGCTAAACTAAGCAGAGATGTCAACTTAGATTTATTCTCCTTATGTTTTAAAACTGTTTGGGTTTTATGAGGTCAGCAGATATGTATGCAGTCCTGCGATTCAGATCTATACATGTAATCAATTTTGAGGAATCCCATACCTCCCTTAGAATGAGGAATATATAATCTTGGTATACATTGATTTTTATAAACCATCTGATAAGCATAAAACATTTTTCATGTTTTCCTAGCCAACTTATCCAGTACCATTTGGGGTCAGTCAGTCACTCCAAAACTGTAAGTTAGAACAGGAAGAGCAAATTGGTTTATAGCTTGGACTATGTTCCTAGATGTCAGAGCTGTTTTCAGTATGAATTTTAGTCTTCTAACATATTTCTTACTAAGTTTTATTCACATTTTTTCATGTTTTATTGTTGATCATTCATCAGTCCCAAATATTTATAAACTCCCTCTTGCTTAAATTATTTTATATCACACTCCTGTCCCAGACTGATGTTTTCTTGGTGCTGCAGCTTTCCTGCTTTAAAGGTTGATTTTGCACATTTATCAAGACCAAATGACATTCTTATATCATCTGAGAAAGTTTTGACCACTTAGTGTTGTGCTTTCAGTTCCTCACTTGATGAACTATAGTTTTAAATCATCCACAAAAAGAAAGTGAGAAGCCTTTATACTTTGTTGTATTCTGGGAGCTAAATTGTAGCCATGACCTAAATTGTTAAGTAGACAGCTTAATGGGTTAAGGGCAAGACAGAAGAACAGTAGTGACAAAGAGTCAGCCTGGAATATCCCTTTAACCCTGGGATAATAATTTGTCCTTCAACATGGTTTAAATGCAAAGTGGTTTGACGCTGTTTTGTAGTAAATGTAATGTAATCAATCAGTGTAGGGTGTATCTTGTACATTTTTAAGCACTCTTTTATCCATGAATGTGGAATACTGTCAAATGCTTTTTTGTAGTATATCCATGCCATACTTAGATTCTTCCCCTTTTACAGTGCTCCATTATGACTTTAACAACAAATGATCCTTTGTTCCATATGACTTTCTTTTGTTACTGTTTTGTTCTATTGCCATGATAGAGTTTCCTTCTAAATGACTATACAGTCTGTTGCCATCAATTTCAGTGTATAATTTATACATTGTTGGAAGGCAAGTAATTGGTCTATTGTTTTTGGAGTAGCTTGCAGGTTTTCTCTTAAGGAGGAAAATTGTTTTCCTGTTATTAACCAAGTTGGCATCTGTTCTCTGTGTGCATGTAAATGGTTCTTATGCATGATTAAATCTTCATGTAAAGATGTTAATACTTTCAGCCAGAAGTTAGGTTCTGTGTCTGGACCTGGGGTTTTCCATTTAGGAGCTTTTCTTAATTTTGTTTGAATTTCTCTGGTCATTACTTCATTCTGTTTCATAACCTGTATATTTGAATGTCTTAATAGGGAGAGTTGGCATAACGGTTAAGGCATTTTCATTAGAAACACAAAGTACAGAGTTTGATTCTCACATGGAGTAATTGGCTAGGCTTAAAATGGCCCACAAGGGCATTTAGCCTAGTACTAATCTATGAACCTATTCTTTCTTTTACTTCTTCTATCCATTCAGCATCTTTGTTAAGTTCCATGGGATATTCATAGATATTCTTCCAAAATGTGTCTATTCCTTCTTTTTTGGTGGTGTTTAAATTCTTTTTGCTTTGTTTCCCAGTTCTCTGTAAAACCTTTTTGGGTCATCAATATATTGCTTATTTGTACTTTTCCTTCATATTTATCTACATATCTTCTAAGTTTTTCTGCCTGTACAGATATCTTTAGTTTATTATTTGTAAGAGTGTACGATAAAGCTTGATCTGTTCTGATACTGTGCATTGCTTTTATCACATCTATCTTGCTGAGTATTTTTGTTGATCTGTTCCCTCATTTGTACTCTTCTAACAGTGACACTTCTTGTCTTACATTAGACAGTCAATTATCAGAATGCCAATTATCCAAACAGTCAGTTATGACAACCTGCCTTCCATAGCTTTTGGGTAGGAAATATGATAAAATCTAAATATGTAAACATTATATCTATTCACTTGAGCATGTTTTTTGAGTTTGTCGGCAGCTCACTTGTGAAAAATATTCCTTATTGCCCACTGGAATCGCTGAATGCTTGAAAAGTGTATTCTTGAGTACCAAAAAAAACCAAGACTGTAGACGTTTTTTATCCTGTTCATTTATATGTTTGGATGTCCGAACAGTCTGATTATCTGAACTACCCTAGGTCCCAATTAGTTTGGATAATCGACTCTCTGCTGTAATTGCTTTATAGTTTTCTCTATTTGATATTTCCTTGATGGCATTTGATTTCTCCCCTTCCTTTCTCTTACTGCCCTGTGTTTTTGTGGTGAGACTTTATCTGTTGTCAGTTTAGCTGCACAGTAATATATCCTATTCCCTTCTGTTATACTGCATGAATTTCTATGAACAGTCCTGATTACTGTGTTCATTTATTTTATCAAACTTCTAACATTTTGGGTCTTATTGAATTTCTGTAGTCTATTTATTTCATTGATCTTAATATGTCTATCCATCTCTATTAAATCCAGCAAGTCCTCCCTTAGATCATTTTCTTCTAAACTGAGGGCACATTCTTTGATCTCCATTTCCTCCAGTCATTCTACAGAAAGTTCCAGAGCATCTTCCTATGCTAAATTCTCTTCAGTTTCACCCTGTGTCATCTGTTGCTCTTTCACATGGGAACTCACTGGCCTATCACTCACTACATTGACTGTGTCAGAGTTCCAACAGTTTCCTGTTCCTTCCCTTGCTGTGTAACTCCAGTTGAACTTTTGTACTGGTTTCCTACTGAAGACTCCAAAGTATCTTCATATGGCACCTGATCAGGTGATTCCTGCTCCACTGTTTTTTCCTTAATTTGGGGATCCATTATTCTATCCTGCTGTGGTGTTATCAGAGTTAGATTTTCTACACTAAATCCTTCACCTTGCAGGTAACATATAACCTCAGTTTCTATTTCTTTAACTTCTCCATTACTAATCCTATTTCCTACTTTTCCTCTTTGTTTTCTTATTTTTTGTATTGTAAACTTTTTTTTACATTTGGATGTCTTTGCCTGCATTTCTTTTCAAATATCTTTGGTGCTGTTCTTTTTGTATTGATTAGTTTTGCTTTCTCCTTTGCATAAATATTCCACCATATTAAATATTCTTTACTTTCCCAAGTCCGTATTTCTTCTTCAGATGTCTCCTGTCCCTCCTGTTTCTCCTGTTTCTCCTTACTTGGGGGACTCATTGTTCCATCATGCTGTCATATAACCTGTGTTAAACTTTCTACACTAAATTCTTCACTTCTGAGGTATTCCATAACTTCAGCTTCTATTTTTTTAACTTTTACTTTACTAATCTTCCATTTTACATTCCCCTTTGTGATCTTATTTTTTGTATTGTGAAATTTCCCATAGCTGGGTGCATTTGTTTGTATTTCTCTTCAAATATATTTGGGGCTGCTTTTTTTTTGTATTGATTAATTTGGCTTTCTGCTTTGCATAAATATTACACCATATCAGATCTTACTTTCATTCCAATATGTCCATATTTCTTTTTATACCTTTTAAAAATCTCTAGATTTTGTTCTTTATATTTTCACACTTCCTCAGTCTTTTCTTTTTCCAAACAGCCCAAGAATTCTTGGTCTGTATAATGTTTTTTATGAATCCATTGTATTAATGAACATAAATTTGCATTTGGAACTTCTGCCAGTTTTTCTTATGTAAGTATTTTTATTTCCTTTAATTTCTCTCTTAATCTTTTTGTATATCTTCTGTCTGGAAATTCTGAGTGTCTTGCATAATAGTAACAATGCATTATTTCTTTATTATTCTCAATAGTTTACTCTATCGTCTTTATGGCTCTTTTTTGGCCTATCAATTTTTGTGATTTTTGTGGACTGCTACTTCCTTCTAGAACAGGGGGCCATCCTCTCCCTGGGCTTGGCCTAGCCCCATTGTAGGAATGTTTCTGTGTCTTGAGGATTCTGCATTGTCATTTTTTTCCAGTCTTGGCACTGGTGTACCTACCAGGATTGGGCCCTTTATTATCCTGGGACTTGTGCACCCAGTTGTCTTTTTTTTATTTTTAACTTACTTCTGTCTGTGATTTATGCTGTATAAAATGCAGTCTACATATCAATGTCATCTTGGTGAGATTTTGTAATCTGTGTATATGCACTTATGTTTGGGAAATTATTGTAGATGATGGCTATTCTGCCTGCCTGTTTAATTTTCCTGTCAAACCTAATTATACTGAAACCAGGTGGGGTAATTTCTTTTCAGCCATGTTTCTGTAGCTATGATTATGGTAATACAAGCATGTATATCCCAAAATGTATTTCCTGTGCTTCTAAGATTGATATTTGTGAAGAGAAGGCTGGAAGTGGGGGGATGGAAGAGGAAGATAGAATGGTTTATTTAATACTGTGCTGTTAGTGTGATGGTTTTGCCGTTCTGTGGGCCCAGAGTTTGAGTGAATGTCTTCACTGATTTTTTTGGGGGTGGAAATTCTATGAAGGAAAGAATGTAGCCACATGCATTTGTACTTTGGTTTTATTGAATGTTGTATGGTAACATACTTAGATTTAAGATACCTATAATTAAAGAAGTCTGAGAAGGTTTGCTGGTACATTGTGGGTGCTGTGGTGATTGATAGACTTGATAACTGTTGGTGTAGTGAGTATGGGTTTGTAAGACTATTAATTGCACTCATATTTGGAGGTGTGGTTGTTGGCAAAGAGTGCTAATATGCTGAGGAGGCACACTAATAGGATTTGAGTCAGACATTTTTTATAATATGTAAGTAAGATTTTGCTGAAGATATTAGTTTGCACTGTAAATGTTACTGGACAATAGTAGCTATAGTTACAGCAGTATAATTTCTAAAAGGACAAGCTGGGTAACAGCACTTTAAGTAAATGAGTCAGATGCTAATTGTATGGCAACTGCAATAGGTTATGTTCTGATTCGTTTGATGTAGAGATAGGTTGGAAGAAGTGCAGGGGTGGAGTTGGCATATTTTTAAATGTAGAATAGGAGGGGTGGCTGAGAAATGGGGATAGGTTAGGGGAACTGTGTGGGGCCCAACCACTGAATTAGCAAAGTAACAGTGTTGAGAAAAACAATCAGTAACCTTTGTCTATGGCAAAAGATAAAAAGGTTTCCAGAAGTAGTTAAATGTATGCATTGAACAGTGTAAAATAGAAGCTGAGAAGGGGGAGATGAGAATTACAGGGAGCAGTACACAAGCCCAGGAAAATTAAGCAGAGATTTACATGTGTGGTTAAGTATTTAGAGAGTTATCTGCAATATACTATAGTAAAGGAAAAGAGGGAGGAGGGAGTAGTCTGAAAATGAAAGCAAAGCAAATATTTTGTCCTGTTTCAGTGTGCATGTGTGTGTGTATGTGTGTGTATGTGTGTGTGTGTGTGTGTGTGTGTGTGTGTGTGTGTGTGTGTGTGTGTGTGTTATGTGTGTAGTGTGTATGTGGGTGGAGTAACATGCTTTGTAGTGGCTCTTAATCTGGACTACACAAAAACCTGTTAAACTGTTTGCCCATTATTATTGGATGTGGTATATACCAGTGGCATAGGTGTTGTTGGGTGTTGCATGGGCCCACATCCTCTAGTACAGAATATGCACCAAAACAGCTACCTACTTCAGGTGACTGCACATGGACACTCAGCGGTTTCTATAGTCTGATTCTGCAAACTGTAAGTCTTAGCGTATGTTAACTGTATGGATTACACATACATATCTACTTTGACTGCACACTTTAATTCCTTTCAAGGATGGACTTCAGGCTTGGGTGATAGTTGCTAGACAGTGATTGTTCCTATGAGGCCTGTGCAGTGTATGAGCTGGCACTGATTTGCTCAGGTGTGACAGAGGAGGAGGAGTAGAGATGGCTGAATGGTATAAAAGAAATTTATTTAACTCAGATGCTAGATGCTGTTATGGTAAATGTATATTTTGAAAATTTCAGTTTAAACTGAAAAAAGCAGAGAGGAGCAGACAGTGCTTGCTACCAGGTCAAGCCTCCAAAATACCTTTTGCAGATAGTTATGCACCACTGTCAAAAGGTGAGTTCAGAGGTCCTTGTGTATGCAGGAGCTGTAATTAGCAAACACATTTTACTGTCTGATAGATCAAGATACAAAAGTGCACAACAGTACAACATAATATATCCAGTAGTCATATCTCTTAAGTCAAACTAACATTAAACCTTAAGTGTCCTTAGAAATAAACTACAAAAGCACTTGTTAAACAGTATGTCCAATGCAAAATAAGCAATTTATTAAAAGGTCAGCAAAAAAATGAATGCTTTAACTGAATCACCATGTTTCCATTTCAAGACTTCAGATAAAATTCCACATAAAATTGTTGTCTTTATATAGCAACAAAACTTCACCTATCAATTATACACCATTCAATAATAGTCAAACGCTCATTAAAACAAGTTACATATTTAAAAAATAATCTCAGTACTTCTTCTGGATAAAAGATCCTATAAATAAATAAATGCTGCATCTTGTATATGAATTAAAAAGTTTGTAAATTTATAAATGTTAAACATTGATACATATAAAAATGTTATATAAATAAATTAAGAACTGTAAACTTTTCTGCATTTAACTCAGAAGAATATTAATCTCTCTTTACTGACCCAGCACAAAAATGCAGGTGGACATAAATAGAAAAAAATAAAGTACAGAAATCTTATCCTATACCAAATAATTCACAATCTAGACACTCTTATTTTTAACACTGAACTTATACATATATTTAAATTCTCATTAAGTCCTGGGATTCTGTTAACTTCCAGTATTAATTGCCAGCACAATTCATGATACTCAATTTTGTTATCCCAATTTTACATTAGGGCAACTTTTCAAATGCTTATATAAACTATTTTTCTAATCCTTAGTTTTTATATCATAGTAATGTTCGTATATTCTTCTCTTTAAGGTTCTTTTTGTTTTACCAATATAGATTGCATTACAGCATTCACAAGTAACCAGATACACTAACCCCTGACTATTGCAATTAGAAAAGGAAGTTCCTTTAATAACTTTGTTCCTACTTGTTAGAAAAACACTTTCTTTGTGGGCAATATAGGCACACTAGGCACATGCATGACAGTTAAATGTACCCATCCTTTTACTGCCCTTAGTCTTAACCTTATATTCTTCCCTAACAATCTAAGTAATTACCATACCTCTCAACCTGGAAACATCAAAAATCTGTACAAAGGCCCATGAAAAATAGGTACAAATTTGTATGCTGATTAACATAAAATTTGCATACATAATTAGGTAACCCCACCCACTCCAAAAGAATTGTGGGATACTATCATGGAAACACAAATTGAAGAACAGACAAAATATTAAACACAAAATATAACCAAAACATTAGTGTTTTATTTATATTAATATTAAACTTGTTTTTTCTTTTATAAAAATAAAATTAACTGCTTCTAGATAAAATTCTCAGGAACCAGGGAGCACCATCTTAAGATAAAATTATTAGACTGACCAAGATTAATCTCGGTGGCTACTGCTAGTGGTCATTATCATAGATGACCACTAGCAGTAGCCTTAAAATGTCTGATGGCTACATGTAAATGTTTTCACAACTATTTCCCCCATTAGATCCTCCCTGCCTTCAACAATATACTCTTTGGCTGTATTAACTACACCACCACACATATTTTGGTAACCTACAACTGCTATGAGGACTGGTTCCCTTTTCCATCTTCAGATATATCCACTGTATATTTTATGACCTTTTATTACTTTTTATTTTGTTTTTAAATACATTAATTAAGTTATCACTTAAGACAAAGTACACATACATTAAAAAATCCATACTAACGTTTCATTTTCATGCATTAGAAATTATATATATATATATATATATATATATATATATATATATATATATATATATATATATTCTTTCTTTTTAACCTATTATTCACTCCAACATTATATGAACACCTCAAGTTCTGCCTTCCCTTAAACCTTACTCCTTCTCCTGCACATTATTCTGCATGTATTATTTCCACAAATTCCAGTTATTTACAAATAATTTGTCCTTACCTTCTTCTAAAGTTTTCACCTCTATAGTTAAAAATCTAATTTGCAATATCTAAACCAGCTGTAATTTTATTATTATGAGCTGAAAGCATCAATCATGCAAAATGACTCAATGTAAAACACATCTGTGTTGCAAATTGAACAAGTCAAAATATTTGTGATAAGGAATGTCAGATACTACTGAAAAGCACGTTTAAAAAGACAATGTGACAAAAGTGATGAAAAATATAAGCACACATTATCAGAGAGAGAGAGAGAGAGAAAGAGAGTATTAAACTTGTAGACTTTAATGAATTCTACTCAAAAATCCTACCACACAAGGCCATTCTTGCTTTTGAGAGGGGGGCACGGAAAATGTCTGTCATCTTTCTTTAAATTATTGGTCTCATCTCACTAGTATGTTGGTCATGTAGTGTGTAGAATCATTTCTGAAAATTCTGGTTTCCAATCCCATTGATCAAACTCGAATCTTTACTGAAGCTCTGTTCCAGAGGCACAATAACACATGAAACATACCCCGGGATTCATGAAGCTTACGCCAGGCGCAGGCAGAGCGTAGGTGGTATAATGCCAAATATGGCCATCGAGCGAGTCAGGTACGATCCAATTCCATGTGCACTACCAGCGTATACCAGATCTGCGCAGCCCTCGGCTCAAGTATGCTAATCACCCCATGCGCAGTACTGCACCATGCAAATGAAGGTACATAGCGATTCATTAAGTGGTGCAGGCATAGCATAAGCCTACAGAAATGTAAACCAAAAAAAAACAGTTTACATTTTGCCAAACAGAACATTGGAGCTATGAAAGTGGACCAGACACATGTATTACAAAGTTAACATATGCCAATGGCTAAATATACAGCCAATGACATAAGAAAAGATGCACAACACCTAAAAAACAACATTTAATGTCATGTCCACAGTAACGCAAAGTACAACCGCAGGGCATGTGTGCGCAAATGGGAACACAAGGCAAATATATACAAATGTCATAAAATCGCAATGTAATACAAATCATGATTTCACGATAATACTCAATGGTATGCATGGTACACCACAACCAAGCTGCAAGGGTTGCTAAGGGCCTGTGACAGTGTTCGGCGCAGTAACTATGAATTAGTAGTCAATGCTATGCAAATGAGGCAAGTAATAGTGAATCGCAAACGTCCCACCGGACTAAGGATGTACCATACGCCGCAGCGCTACAACACCGAGGAGTGGTTTGGAGGTATACATGACATCAGCAGTGGGGTGTGCCACCTTAGCTGTAAGCACATTGGAGCAATGCAAATCTTGGCTGCCCGTTGCTAAGCAAAGCCGCAGGATAGGGGTGGGGATGTAGGTATAGCATCGTTTATCTGAGAGCACATATGGTGCCCGAAAGCGCATGTGTACATGGATGAAAATGTGCCCAAAACCTGGTAAGCGGACGAACGCGCCATGCACCATAGCTCAAACAGGAAGGTTAGGGGAAGAAAATAAGGAAATGCCACAGTAGGGTAATTTGAGTACAACTGAGCAATTAACACCTATTAACTCACAGTGGGCAATCGATGGCAGCTAACAAGTCTGCTCGCAGCAACCTGCAGAACAGGATAGGGGAGGTGTCGGATTGCAAAGAAAAGAGAACTGTCACTGCAGAGCAAAGCAAACCTGCAGTAGAGCTGCCATAGAACACATTTCGCAAGATAAGCCAGGTTTTGGAAAGTACAAAAGAAAGCAGGCTGCTGGATGCATGCCAGAAAATGGGAGGGGAAATGTTAAGAAATGTTAAGGGAAGGGCAAGAGGTAATCCACGGCAGCTAAATGTAATTCAACACCAAAGGCACCACAATAGCAGTACCTGTGGTAAAACACATAAGATACCCTGTAGCTCCGAGTGTACATACACACCCTATGACATCATCAGTGTTCAAAGCACAATAGTATAAAGTGTGAAGGCACCTCACACACACCTGTGTATTCTCAAACAATGCACCATCAGTGTAAACAGACGGGGAACTTTTACAATGTACATGTTGGGAGCTGCCATAGCTGTGATTCATCACCAAATGTTAGAGACTGAAGGTGTTGTGGAGGATGATGCTGACAACTACCACAGGCCCCGGAGGAGGAGAAGACTGTTCAGACCAAGGGTAACCTACCAGGGGCTACATGATCTGGAGATTGTAGAGCATTACAGGGTGGACAGGGACATCTTACAGCAAATAGTTGAGCTGTGCCGGCCACGCCTGAGATCCAGAAACAACAGAGGGGAACCCATCCCAGTGGACACGAAGGTATGTGTAAGCTTGAGAATACTAGCCACAGGTACCTTTCAAAGGCCAACTGGAGAAATAATGGGGATCTCACAGGCATCAGCATCCAGGGTACTACACCAATTCCTGGATACCATGTTACCACATGCCAATGAGCAGATATACTTCCCCCGAACTCAGGAGGAGTTGGCAAGCAATATGCGTCTCTTCCACCATGTGGCACACTACCCGGAGGTACTGGGTGCGATAGACTGCACTCACATACATATCAAGTCACCACCCAGTGAGCATGGTAGGCACTACATAAACCGCAAGGGATACCACTCCATCAACAGCCAGGTCATGTGCAATGCCCAGGGCATTATCATGGATGTGTGTGCTGGCAGCCCTGAAAGCTACCATGACTCCCACATCTGGCATGCCTCACAGCTGTATCAGGTATTTGTCAGGGGGGACATCCCATATGGCCACCTTGTGGGGGATGCTGGCTATGCACTGGAGCCGTGAATGATGACTCCCATCAGAAATGCACACACACCCATGCAAGAACGACATAATGAGGCATACGCACAAACCAGAATCATCATAGAGCGTGTGTTTGGGATGCTGAAATCACAGTTCCATTGCTTGGACATATCTGGTGGAGCCTTGCAGTACTCTCCAAGCACGTGTGCCCACATCTTCATAGTATGTGCCATGATACATAATATGATCCTGCGGAAACAGCTGTAACAGGGATATAATGGTGAAGGCCATCACAGGCATAGAGGGATTCAGACCACGAACACCCTGTGCCAGCCCCAGTAGGCAGACGAGGCGTGCCCAGTATGCCCACGCCTTGGCAAAGAGGGAACATATAGCACATACACTGACAGTGTAGGCCCCTATGGACTGACACACCTCTCCACCTGCACACACAGTAAACTGGATGGCACACACACACGACCACCTGTAAATTGTAATGTATAGGTGGCCTACTGTGTGAATCCTACATAGGCAGCCCTCAACCATTGCACACACAACAGCTACTGGAACAAGGAAAGTCAACACCTGAACAGTACACGCACCTAACAGCATATGTTGATACTGTATGTATCGGTTCCTAGGTACATCGGTAGATACATTTCCAATTGTCAGAGGCCAATCATCAACCGAGGCAAACAGTGTCTGCTGTCACCACCACATCGATTAACCAACTGTCCCACAGTGGAGCAGAGCCAATTGTGGGATCCATGTGTGTAATCACTGTTCCCCACACACTCTGCATAGATTCCCTGGTGTGTTAATGAGGGGCTCCATACAATGTAATGGCAAAGCATGGGGAGTACCCATGACAGGTATCTGTCACCCCAGCATGCTCCACCTATGGTTGTGTGAAGGTGTAGCACATTATAGTGTGTGGCTCATTGTGACATAGATTCCCAATGCTGGAGCACATCCATTAAACATCACTTGGACATACCATTAATAGGTCTCATCCATATGTAAACTAAATGAGTTACACATTTGATTGCAGTATGGAGTAACAGCCGTAGTACAGTCCACATACAAAACACCATAACACGTGTAAAAATCCCAGATGCCCAAGTGGTAAATGCACTGACTGTCATACATGTTCCCGGTTCCACGTCCTGCAAGGGCCGTTACGTAATCCCGAAGGCACGAAGAATGGATGTTGGATGCAGGTCATCAGATCAGGTTTAGCACATGTTAGTGGGTTTATGCGTTGGCAAGTGCTGGTAAGCGTCATTTAAACATGACTATATGGATATGCATGAAATAGGGCTAAGCTTTGCTGAATATTGCGCAGATCACGGTCAACGATGTCCAGAACAGGGGAAACTAGCATTATTCACCCCTGTACTAATAGTGCCTGCTCTGAAAGGTAAAATGACCACTGTCAGGAGTAGAACACACAATCATGTACACAATCACCTAACACTAAGCTACCCGAGATGTACCAATGGCTGGTGTGTATTGTGGCAGGTTAAAACACAAACATGCGGAGTTCAGGAAACAGTATACACCGCCATGTACACAATGAAAGGTGTGTTCTCCCTCTCACTCTCTCTCTCTCTCGCTATATATATATATATATATATATATATATATATGTATGTATATATATATATATGTATATATATGTATATATATATATATATATATATATATATATATATATATATATATATATATATATGTATATATATATATATATATATATATATATATATATATACATAGAAATAGCAAGGGTGATAGAGAGATATATGTCGATATATACGGATTCACCTATATCTGCAAATATATAGAGAGGTCAACGACATGTACACAACCATAGAGGTACAAATAAATAGGACACTGCCAACTACCGAATGTTTTACATACCGACACGCGTAATCACGAGGCTTAAAGACCAAAAGACCACAGTACCGGAACACTAGAACCGTGAGTAATATTATCACGATGTTAAGGGACATTTAGTTATTGCTGCCGGTGCTGCGGTCCAGGTTGGTACTGTGTTCAACTGTGTTTGTGATTGCTGTAGTCTGTGTAAGTGTATGTTGAGGGTGCCGTGTGCATTTCTGTGGGACTGTAATGTGTGTGTGTGTGTGTGTGTGTTTGCATTGTGTGTCTGTTAGTGCTAACTCAGAGGTAGATCATTACGGTAGGTGTGGTCATAGCTGGCCGAAGGCATACGGTTACCACCTGTCCCACTTTAAGAGGGACAGCCCCTCCTTGGGCAGTTGTGTCCTGACAACAAATATTAAAAACGGCAAATGTCTGAGATTGTAGGACATAATTATGTCCCATATATTATGTAATAGTTGCATTAAATAGTTATTCCTGTATCTAAAATACGTAAATGTTACAAGAAACATGATAAGTAGCTAAAGTGCTACAAGAATAAGTATGTATTTAGGATAAAAGTACGTTCTATCCTGTGTACTGACCGTGGGTATGTGTCGGCCTGTAAACACCAATGTGTGTCTTGCAAATGTCCCACCATGGCCATTTGAAAAGGTGGCAACCCATGCCAAAGAGGTTCAGTTACCAACACAACTGCAATGAGTGCAAATATCTGTGACAGAAATACACAAGACAGCTGTCATTTAGTAACATTCCCTTACATATTGATGTATTTCCAGAGGTATTGAAGTATCAACCACACCTGCATGCTATATAGGAACCAATTAACAATGGCTCAATGTATAAGCCTGCAACAACCATAGTTTTAGTCTACTAAATGATAGGTCTTCAATTAGGGAAGGAGCCCACACACACATATGGAATATGTAGAAATGCAGTCCCCACAAACCTGTATATGCTATATACACCCACCTACATCTCCCCCACACCCGAAACAATTGCAATACAGACTGTAATAACATCACAAACATCCACTCACTCAATTACATCTGCAGAAGCGATAACATACCTTGTGACAGACACATTTGTAAAGGTGCCATGTGAAATCGTAGCTGTTGTATAATGGAACAGACGGCGATGTTACAGGTTTTGTTTTCAATAGTCCCTTATCAGATGGTTGAGATGACAGGTACACTCACATGTAGAACCACATACTCTAGCCGTCACACACAATCCACGGGGGACATGAATTCAAAATATCCATGTCTCTCCAAATAGCAGTTGAAATTCCTTACAACAAAACACATACAGGCCGTCTCCCCGAAGGTAGGGCAAAAGGGCAACGCCCAAGTGGAGAATTCAATTATACCCCACTGTTGCCTCGTAATTGGTGAATGGAGTACCTGCACAGCTGATGTGCATGTAATAATTTACTCAGGAACACCAATTGGCGACAGGATACCACATGTTTCAGGTATCTACGTATATAAGGATGCCTTGCCATACATTCAAACTGTATGCTCATACCATAGAACCGTTTAAACAGGAAAGGTGTAAGAGAGATATTTATGAAGACTCGGAACGCCAACAAGGTATGTAGAACACTCAGTATGTTAGTGTATGTAGAGCCTGTTTTGTATTAATTAAAGTGTACGCAATGCATAAAGTGGGAAAAGCTATTATGCAGTGATGTCTTGTTGAGCATAGTAACGCTTGTAGAAATTGTGTGTCCTGCTGTGGGCCGCAAGGTAAACATCTCATACACCACAAGGGGGCTTTAAATACAACAATTCCACACCACCCGCCGTCAGTGGTAGGGTTTGTCCAACAAGTACGTGCCATAGCAGGGGATAGTATATGTTGATATACTGTCACAGTAGGCATGTGTATGGGCATATAACAAGAATAACATGCCTAAGGTGGTCCTGCTGTGCAAGTATGCTTTGCATTATGGGATAATGTTTAAAATATGTGTAATGTACAGTATTGTAGGTAGATATGTCAGATATTTTACACAGCATAACTGTTATATCATGCAAACAAAAGGTATGTCTATTGGCATGTACAATACACAATAACAGGATACATATGGCTTGTAGTCATGGGACACTGTAACAGCATGATAGCTAATTGAAATGAAAGAGCTACTCAATTATCCATGCACAAAGGACATGTAATAGCTTCACAGGTTCATAGTTAGGTACTATGCTGTCTGGCCAAGTCCATTTGTAAGCCCAACTACAGTGTTTTCACCAGCGGCACCTCCCTAGGGTAGTGTGTCCTGTGTCTGTGAACAGCAGAGCCATTTGTTACCTACACCTGTGTACAGTACAGCCACTGCAGTGATCCCTGGCATACATGTGTGTCTCCCATCCACCCATCGAGGTATCTCATGAAGAGTGCTAGTGAAGGTCCCTGCTTGATGTACATAGGAATCATGTTCCAAAGCATGGTGAGTGTCTGGTTCAGGAATGTATCCCTCTAGCACGTCCCACTCATCTTTGCATTTGTGTACATATCCATGAGCATGTTGCTCTCAGTGGCTTTTGCTTATGTTGCTTATGTCGAGTATATCCATTAATATTGTTGTGGACATGGGCTCTGTATGTTCAGCAGAGGTCACCCCTGAGTATGCCGTATGCAAATGTGTACAGTTGTGGTGTCTGTAGTTGTGCTACATACGTCATCCTTCGGAGGTCAATAATCCTCATGGTGTGTTAATGTTGTGGTATGTAAAGCCATTGCTGTTCTGTAAGGTACACCCCAAAAGGGGTGTTGTACCCTTGAACGTGTGTCATACGTCAGGAGTATAGAGGTACAATGGGTGCCTTTGTTCCAGCTACAAACCCATTACAGATAAGGGTGGCCACGTAGAAGGATATCCACGCCACATTGGCAATATGGTTATCAAAGGAGTGGGTACTATATACGTGTGTACTAAGATTCCGTATAATGTCACATGTATGTAGGAGACTACCACCTTATGTGATAGTCAGTGGGTGATTGGTGTAATCCAAAGGGGATGTCTATGCACCTTGTGTCTTGCAGCTTGAGGCCATGTTATCGACACCAGGTATCCATCACAGTGACACCCTTATGGAGGGTGTCTGTATCAGCTGGTGGATCAATCATGGCTCCTTGTTTGCAGTCATCTGGAAGCCTATTCAGAGAAAGTCCCTCTGTGCTAGCCTGTACCTTAGGGAAGCATATACTGAACATGAGAGGCCCTATGACCAAGGACTGTGGTATGCCACGTGTAACTGAATTACAGTAGGTACTACGGTATGCTACCCTCACTGTGTGGGTCCTGTCCGTGAGCCACTTTGCATAACATCTCAAGACATAGGGGTCGATGTGCAGGTGGATGTGTATGTTGTCAATACCAGAATGGAGAACGGTGCTGAAAGCCAATGAGAGGACAATGTAGGCTGTGTGGACCCCCTTACCGTCATCAACTACCCTGGTAACTGTATCAAAGGAGTCCACCAGGTGTAGGAGCCATGGTCTGGCCCTAACAAATCCAACCTGGGTGGCATCAAAGGTCTGGAGCCCACCAATGTCTCTGTGAATGACTTCCATGATGATGTGCCCCAAAGCCTTGCAGAACAGTCCAGTCAGGCATATAAGGCAATAGTCCCTCTGGTTCATTGTGGTGCCACCTGTGTGGAGTGTGATAACTGTTGTTGTGCGCCATTCAGGGGCCACAATGTCTGATACAAGGCTATTAGTGAATCTGGTGGCCAAGTGGTTAGCCATGTCATTCTGAGGTTTGTGTAAATCGCAGCCTGGGATGTTGGACGGTCACATGGAGTCTGTGTTCCAGGCCTTAGAGACTGCAGGTTGGAACTGCGTAGTTGTGACCGCAGGGACTCTGCATTGTTCCTGTATAGATTTTGGCCCTGTAGGGAGTGAGAGGGTGTAAAGTTAGCAGTGAACCTATCTGCCAGGATGTTGCCAATATCAGTCTGTTCTGTAATGTTCCTGCCTAACCATCGTATGTCAGAGCAGATGTGGGTATTGCCATCGAGTACTGACATACCTCCATAATGCTTTGTGGTAGTCCTTGGAATGTGTCACTGTAATGTTTACATAGCTAGCTTTAGAGGATGTGATAAGGGATCCCGGATTCCTACTGAAGCTGACCAGTGAGCTACCCCACCCATGGGATTGTACTCCACTTTGCAACAGTCTCCACCTTTTGTTGTACATTATGTCCATGGAACTGGACCCCCAGAGTGGCATCCGTTATCTGGTGGGTACCATCATGGCTCTGTTTGGGATAGCATGATCCATGCAGTCGTGTAAGTGCTAATGAAGTGCAGTGGTGTATGTTTCAGCATTTGTAAGTACATTGCCCATCTGCACGGGTGTCATGACATTTACTACCGCTGTCATAAGATGTCTGAAGTAGGCCTTGTAGAAATCTTGTACTGTGTATTCCATGAAGGGTGTGGTACCGGGATGTGGATAACAAAGGTGATTAGCATACATTCGGAAACTACCAACGAGGGGATAACCTCAAGTGTGGAACACCAGTCACATGTTGGTAATGTCCATGTCTAGGATATTGTTGGCCTTGGTGGTGGTGTGTATGGGTTGATCCAGCTGATTGAAGGTTATGAATCCCAGAAAGTGTCGGCCTAATGTGTCGGTACATGAGTAGGTATCCCAGTTAAGTGTGGGGTAGTGTCAGTCTCACATCAGTAGTTCCTGTCTGAACCCTACTGTCCAGTACACCAAGAAATGAGGGCCGGTAACCATAGGGTATGGTGTGGAATCTGTAGCAAGTTACAATGTATATAGCAGTTCTGGCCACAGTTACTTGCATGTGGATTACCTCTGATGCATTGTGCTAAGTAACCAGCCTGGAGGTGTGTACATCCTTGTGAAATATGGACACACCTCCGCCGTGGGTGTTCCGGTCCTGGTTACATGATGAAAGGTGTGGTCTGTGTATAACCTGTCAGTGCAGGTGTGCTCTCCGGAGCCTAGAGGCAGGTCCCAGTCACTGCAGAGATATCGAAGTGGTCCATTATAAGGAGTGCCTCGCCTGAGTGCATTAGAGATGAAGATGTCAAGCATTGAGTAACATTACCCCAGATATTGCTTGCCTGTTCCTGTTCTGGTGGTGAATATGTTATTGGAAACTGTCCAAGACAGGCAGTATAGGAGCAGCAAGAGCCTTACATGTTATCTGTAATCCCAGGGCCGACAGGTGCAGGTCATCTGTGCCAAAGCATCGTGTTTTGTTGACCATGTCATTCAAAGCAGACAGATACTGGATGCCTGTGGAATGACAGCAGAAGCATAGGCAACTGTTGAAGTGAAACATTCAGTCGTTGTACAGTGATATCAGTCTGGATGAATGCAGAATGCTTCTTAGGGCTTGGGCGATACCTTCCTGGGCTACAAGACCGGAGAGCTATTGCATGTCCCTGTACATGTAGTCCAGGAAGTTACATCTCAGGGCAGTCACACTAACATGGAGAATGACAGTCAAATTGTACCTGGTGAGGTGTGGCATGGGTGCATAGGTTATGTTGCGGATCCTGTTACCTGACAGCCAGATGTAAGTGACTATCGCCTTGTGTAGCCTGCGGAGTGGGACATCAGTGTGACCGCCTACAGTCACCTATGACTGGTGTGTTGGGTATGTTATAACATCCTATTGGCTGTAGTTGATGAGCACACATGAGTCTGTGGGCTATAAGTAATTGGTGTTGTGTTTGGTGATGGGGGCTGCCTCTGTTGCCTACACAGAGAGTATGGAGAAGTTCTGCAAATGTCGTAGTCATACTATGTGTGGCCAGTGGTGGTGGAGATCTAGTGAGACTATGTGATGAGTGGGGTGTGTTGCAAATGTTTAATGTCCCCACATGAATGTCAGGTTCAGTCTGGGTTGGAGAGAGCATTACTCCCAGCATGGCTACATATGTGCATCTCCCACAGGCTGTAGTGTTGTATGTTGGGAGGTGAGCATTGACTGTGTACATGAGACAATCGCTCTATTGCCTCATGTTTGCCATATTCATCATATAGACAGGCAATAACACTGGTAATTGACACTTGGACATGCCTGTATATTCAACCATGTCTCACAAGATATGTGCGGTACGTTTGTACAACAGCTGTTGTACTGTAAGCAAGCTGGAAATGTAAGGACAAACAGTGTACTTGTAGGAAATGAGTTGGAATGGGTGCTATAGTAATTAGTAGCTCATGAAGTGCTTACATGTTCTGAACAAGTGCTGAGCATGAATATGCAATACAGATACGGTGTTGGATAATATAAACCCACTGCAACCCACAAGTGGAGATGCCAGTCATTATGGGAGGCACTGCACTATTACCCTGCTGAATATGGTCTGCAAGTCCATGAACCTTTATCAACGTAGATGTTAGTAGTACAGATGTAGATGACAGTATGGATGATTTCACACTACATAGCATACCTGTGACAGGTCATAGGACATCATCACCCATACTGTGTTCCAGCTACACTGAGTATACTAGATGTACCTTCGTATGTCACAGGAGTGTTCTACCAGTGGCCTGTTGACAGAAGCAACACTACAAAAGGTGTCTGAGTGACATGTGCATATCACACCAGTGGCAGCTACAGTAAAACAGGGGTAATGTTTTGTACTCTCCCCTCATTGTAGCCCATACCACACAGACAAATGGGAGGCATCTGCATATGTAAGGATGTGAATGGCCATGACCTAGGAGCAATAGCTGTCTCAGTGTTGTGGACAACATACAGAATGTGCTTTGTGGGTGAGGTGCGTGACATATGTGCACAATCTGACAGCTGCTAATAGCATTGTCACCACTAGGTGAATAACCCTGTACCCATTAACTACCACCTAGGCAGCAGTCAACATTATGGACACTGTGTGTAAGGGATGGTGCTGTGAAGTTCACCTCCCTGAGCTGGTGATGTCTCCAGGCCTATTAGGTAGTCATACAAGGCACCCAAGTCAAGACAGGGTGCCATCCATGAGCATGGAGATCATTGGACAGGCCTACTCCGCACTCGGGTGACCAATATTGGATAACATATCACCTTTAAGGGGTATTGGCCATGTGTGGATGGGCGACACCAGCCTTCACAATCCTCACCTCCACTATGCAGCATGCTGGCTACCTTGCATAAATACATGTGCAACACTGTGATGTTGGACATGCTACATGTACATATCCTGATCTGAAAGGCATACATCATGGACAGTCACCTTCCTACTACAAGGATCACCACATGCTGGATAGATCCCTGTGCCATACATGTTACATACTTCTACCATACCATGCAACCCTGTCCATCAAAGCTGCACATGTCATCTCTGTCATACATGGTGTGATGACTGCATGGTAGATGTATCATTAACTGTCTGGATCAGTAATGTGGCACTGATGCACCTGACGGTGGCAAAATGGCTGCCGGATACAGCTAGAAAACCTCACATCCTATGCCCATACATGGCCCAGGGCATACACGCTACTGCATGACCTTGTCTGTACATGCTATAGTTGATAACCATCTCTGCGAATAACGTCCGGCTAGCCATTGTCCCATGTGTATCACATGTGCAACACAGGCGATACGTGGCAGGATGTTGAACTGCTGTACAGTGCCGTGTAGATGTATATGGCAAAACACATGCATATAAAGGTTTCCGTGCACATGTCTGCATTGTCTCTGCTCATGTCCGTTAAGGCAGTGTATGTGTTGATATGTGACATATACACAGCATCAAGGTCAACAGCATTACTGTGGACACATCCAGGCATGTGCTGATAGGTAAGAACACCATTACAGGCAAACAGACATGCCCACATCAAGACAGCATTCACATGGAGTATGAGCAATGTAATGAGGTGACACACATATATGGTGATGATATCCAATGCACAACGGGTTTACATGTGTGTGACACAAACATGTCAGTCGTATCAATGTCATGATGATTTGCAAAGATAACTGTTCATATGTACTAGATTTAATACAAATGTATGTGCAGCTGTATTTCTGTACATATCTGTGATACTGTGACCTGTCTCCATCATTATGTCTTCCAGATAATGCCTCGTTCATGCCTGCCAGCGTATAGCTGCCTGGAGGATGATGCCCTCATACTGTACCTCCATGATAACTATGAGGTATTGTTTAGCCATGTGCCACAGCATGCCCAGCAGCGTGATGACCTGTGGCAGGAACTTTGCAGGAGGCGTAATGATGTGGGTGGCCATAACCGCACCTACCAGCAGGTGCACAGACACTGCATGGACCTGATACGACATGCGAAACAGTGTGCCAATGCAATCGCCAGGGAACAAGGTAGAACAGGTGGTGGGCCACCAACCCAGCCTCCACTCACACCTACTGAGGAGCTACTGGTCAGCCTGGGGACACCCTCAGAACAGCATCCACAAACACTAGCTGCCATCATGGAGGTGGGTGTCTCCCAACCACCGAGCCTGGAGTTGCCTGGTAAGTCACTACTGCAAATATAACTATTATATCCCATTTAGTTGCATGTGTCACTGTACAATATGTAATGTAACATCATATGCAATGTATATTTACACACATGCCGCATACTATAGTATGCTACCCTGTGTATGCACACATGTGCATACTATATGCTATTGTACAGGCGAATGTGTTAACAAGCACAGTGCACCCTGCAGCTGTCATACAGTCATGGATAATGTTCAAACTGCTGTGTCATCCCTATACAGGTACCTCTGGTGTGCCGCACAGACATCAGTCCGTTGCAGGTGAGACAGTTATCAGTATCAGGCATGTTAATGCATAGATCTATTTGCCATGTGGCCAGTTAACACATGTACACATAATGTATAGTCCAGTCACCATATACAGGTCGCATCTGTCATCAATCACACTGGCTACGCATGTGCAATATATATAAACTAAATGAAACACCGACATGAAACCACAGTATCTGTCATTGCTAGATGTGTGGACAGCTGTGCATACAACAGTGGAGGTGCTGTTCAATGTAGGAATATGTACTATACATTGGAACAACACATGTGTGGTACGCAAACAGTACCACACAGTGAGCAGGGATATGGGCAGCCCACAGGATTCACCATTGTGGAATATGCCCCTGCAATGGGTGCAGACATTGTGATGCGCCATCTGACATGTCCCAGACATGTAGTGTTCCGGCTGCAACATTGTCTCACTATCCCATAATACATACCCCACATACCAAACATACAACCCTTTGTCTGCATAACCCTGTGGACAGTGACATGTCTGACATCTATGGGTGTATGTCATATGGGACAACACAGACATGTGAGATAGATGGCCATCACAAACATTTGGCCAACACATGTTCACACATGGCCATGGAGGATGGCCAGAGACATGTAGCAACACACAGTAGATGTGATGTGTATACACCCTGTTGCACATTGTCCACACATGGTCCAACTATAGCCTTTGTTGAATGGTTGTATAGTTGATGTGGAACACTGGACATGCTAAAAGCCTGTGCACAGCCTGTGGAGGTGTTACTTAATTCAACCATATAAGATGTGTTGAACATCATGACTGTGTCACAGCATGACAGTAGTCACCTGTACAGCTTCCACAGACATAGACACCACATCAGGCCACAGATACCATACATTTCCCTTGCTGCTGTTGGACATCACTGTCAGCCATGCACCTCGTGTGTGTGGTACATAAATGTCATGTGGGACATGGTGTATTGACAAGTCTGCCATGTGTGGACATGGTTGCCAGGCAGCTAAGACATTTTAGTAGTTGTGCAGGGGTGTCATCCGTAGGTCTTCCGGTAACCTGTCACATGACACAGCATGGTTTAGTGTGTGTACACCTCAGCGACGTGGGTCACAATCCACAGTAGTTATGTAATGTGTATGCACACAGTCATGGCTATGCACTGTGTGTGTATTCCACATTGTATAGCAATATAGATGCCTCATGATGCCATGCAATGGCACAGTGTCTTTACTTCACACTGTATAGCAACGTAGATGTCTCATACTACCCTTTAATGCTCATGCACATCTGCTAAAAGTGCATTCTATCTGTAGGGCATACAGACAACACTGCAATGTGATACCCATTACACCGCTGTACATGTGTCAGGACACCATTGTGTCAGACATGTATGCATGTCAATGCACATGTCAGCAGATTACATGTTATACTACATGTTAATGTCAAGGTCACATCAGCCATGTGTACTGTTAACCTGTGCTGGTCCACATGGTGTATCACAGGGATGCATACTTACTACCATGATTGTGTGAACTGCATGGCTTCTGATATGACACCTGCTTGCTGTTGTGTGCAACCCAGGGATGTATGCTAACTACCACTATTAATGTTTGAGCTGCATGCCGTCTGCTGTATCACATGCATGCTACATGCCTTCTGTCAAATCACATGCATTGTCTGTCTCTGTGTCTGTGTGTGTGTGTCTGTCTCTGTGTCTGTGTGTCTGTGTCTGTCTCTGTGTGTGTCTGTCTGTGTGTGTGTCTGTCTGTGTGTGTGTCTGTCTCTCCATCTCTGTGTCTGTCCCTCTGTCTCTGTCTGTGTGCTTGTGTCTCTGTCTGTGTGTCTGTGTCTCTTTTGTAATGTAGAGTCTTTCTTTGCATTCACAGGTGATGTAGGTGCATTACCCTCCTGCGGTCCATCTGATTTTAGTGTCCCCACAGACTCTAGCAGTGATGAACATATGCATGAGGTACAGGCAGGGTTGTCAGGGGCTGAATCTGTGCCAATGGTTGCCATCCCAGCTATATCCCCCTCTTCCCCGCACACAGTTCTCATGCCAACACATACCCCATCACCAGTGGCCATAGAGGAAGGACAGTCAGCGTGTGTTAGCTTGGAACAGGAATGTGTGGTGGCTACAGAAGGTGTGACCTCACACCATGGTGTCAGTGTAATGACTGCAGATGTGCCACACAGGCATGTGGCCAGTGCTGCTCATAGGAGGACCTCTGGCAGACATGCACCTGCAAGACAGAGTGCAGCAGCTGGTGTCACCAGATGCATGTTTCAGACTGTAAAGGCAACACAGGCACGTGCTGAATGGCAGAACAGAGAAGGGCAGAGGCTTCAGAGGGCTGCTATCCATTCTTTAAATGACAACATCCAGACATTGGCAAATGCTCACCAGCAGATTGCTGACATTCTGGACAGGTGATTGGGTGACATGGTTGGAATCCTTGACCGTGGCATGGCAATCCGCGAGCATGAGTTGTCTGTGCTGGAACATCTGGTAGGAGTGAGGCATAGGCCACGTGGACGTAGGCCAGCTAAACCACCTGGTGCAGGTCAACTTGAACGAGCTACCTCACATGCCTGCTCCCACAGTGCCAGTAGCAGTAGCAGTGCAGCTGGTGCTTTGCTGTCCACACCAGGACACAGCAGGCCATGTGGACATGGCCCTGGACTTTCACAGTGGGGACAAGGTTCCAGTGGACATGTGTCATCGGACAGTAGCCAATCTGTACCTCTGCCTGGTAGTGCCCGTGCAACCCCTGGCAGGCACAGGTCACATGGTCGTGGCCGGACACAGTGAGCTGTACATCCTGGTCTGTACAATCTGGAGCTGTCAATAATACCCCTGTGTAGGCCAGACACATGGCAGAACTGTGTGCACACATACACGCACACAGCAGAAACATCTGTAGGGCACCGCAACACCCACATGCATAACAACCACACATGTCCAATCAGATCACCGGCCCTAATCCACACACATGATGCCATCCACTGGTGCAGCCTATGCCCCTGGCAAACATTATCACCCTGTGCATATGATGATGCCTGTGCCACATCCCTGTCATCCACACCATTGGTGCAGGGACATGCTCATATGGTCTGATGCACAGGGTGAACAGAATAGTGAGATAAGTGTATATTACATTTGTTGTGTACTGTTGACATGCACCAGACATACCATGTAGTACAGGTTTAGAATGCATTGCTATATGTTCACAGTATGTGTCTTGGTAACAACAGTAACAGCATGTTGGTAATTATGCCCTGCTTTCCTCCTTAAGGTCTAATTGCATGTGTCATTATGTTACAGTGTTTGCAGTTAGAGTGCATTGTTGTATGTTCACAGTATGTGTCTTGGTAACAACAGTAACAGCATGTTGGTAATGATGCCCTGCTTCCCTCCTTAAGGTCTAATTGCATGTGCCAGTAAGTAGCAGCGTTTGCAGTTTCCCATGTGTAAATGTGGAGTACTCACAGGCATGTATGGCAATACCAGCATGCTATACGTAGCCTCAACCTCACTGTTAGAAAGGCTATCATTCCACAGATGTCCACACATCTACTGATCCAGAAGCATGTTAGCTGTTTAATAGGCTGCAGTGGCTACAGACGTGACATCCATACCGGGTCACATCACAGGTACAGTGACATGGTGCGGGGGGGTTACTCAGCGGTCTGGCTGATGTCAAGGGTAGAGGCCAGTTGATAGCATGAGTCCTCACTGTGTAGCAGTAATATAGTGTCACATTACAGGATGAGAACATGCACAGACATACACAGAAACACACAGTAACATGCCCACATTCACGGGGTCAATGACACTATAATGCACACTCGATAGTATTGAGGTGAGGACCCCTGCCTATGTGGTAATCACCTTCACAGTACTGTGCCCCCACATGATGCGACACAGAGAATGAACATGTACAGGTAGCCAGTAAGGCTGAGACCGACGGCATCAACAGGGTAGTAGATTGCATCACCATGAGGGGGTAGGGATCCTGTCTGTTCTGTATGGTAGCATACACCCTCACTCCATGCACCAGACAGCCATACATACATACATACACACACACACACTGTGGAGTCCACAAATGTCATTCACATACAGATAGCTGACATGTGTGTGATACACACACCACCCCTGCCTATGTCTTGCTTTCTACACTGCAGTATGTACAGATCTCTACACCAGTGTACAGGGGTGTGTAACAATTGGGATGTATTCCCCACCATACGTGGCATATATGGTCACACAAGCAAACACACATGGCAGTACTGTGAATCATACACCTGCTATATGATGATACGTCTGACAGACATGCAGTAGTATTGGCTGCATTATGTGTACCGATGCTACCTTCGGCAATTGTGCTGCTATATGCACACGGGAGGATATAAGTGTTACAGGTGTCAAGTGATTTACAGTCAGTAACACCCTGACCGCTGTGTAGGTTGTATGTCTTCACCTTCAAGTAACAGTAACATAGCGTACTGATTGCACATGTCATGGTAGGATGGCTTGTGACACACCTGTGAGCTGTCTTCAGCAAACATCCATCTGCAAAGGTGGACCACCACTTTATGTACACACATCCATCCATACCTGATGTACATCCTACCGTACTGTCAGTATTTCACCATATACAGGTGTCAATGCTGGGGCTGCATTGCAACTGCATGTTGCAGTTAGACACAGATGAACTGCATACATCAGCTATTGCACATGCATGTTAGCTGAATGCACATCACTACATGTACATATGTGTTGGTCCTACATTCCTGTCATGTAGCCATGTTTGTATGCATTGCAATTGGTGGACATGTGTGATGACATACATGACACATGGACTGTTGTATGATATGATAGTTGTCATGGGTAACTAGTACAGAGGGAATGTTACCTCAGTCAACATTGCTACCTTATGTACTGTTAGCATCCATCAGCCATGGACCTACCTTCCATGTGCATGCGTGTGATTGCTGTAGCTACTTGTCTGCACGGAGGACAGCAAAAGCTATGCTATGTACATATGTGTTGTGTGTGTGTGTGTGTGTGTGTGTGTATGTGTGTGTGTGTGTGTGGGCCATGTACATATCCACGGCAATTACATGTATGTCATATCCAAACATGAGTGTTTTTTGGTGTACAGCAACAGTCATCTGTTACAGCTGTATAAGACCCAGGGCTCCTGTTATGTGTAGAGCTGACCTGGTTATGAACAGTGGTATCATTGCATTGCATAACACATGATGGAACCCTGTCAGTACATGTGTAGTCTGCACAGTTGCTGTAGACTTATGTACAGTCCACTGGTCATGAGTAACATGGTGTTGTAGTAATGTATGGATGTTTGTTGCTGGTCCAAGGACATGGTGATGTCTGAGGGCTACATAGTAGAATGCAGCATTTACCACTGTGATCTGCACCTGCGACATCTGTGATGGCTTTTGAGTGAGTACTGGTCAGTACATGTGAGTGGCCTTCATATATGTGGGGACACTAACCCCTGGAGTGGTCCGTCATGGTCTTATGGCCCACATGTCTGTATCTGAGGTATACGGTGGTAGTGATATTGTGCACAACTGTGCCATATGCCAGGTGTTCCTCACTGCAGAGATGTCCGTATTCCCCATTGTTGGATCTGGATTGTCAGCTGTGATTACGAATGCTACACATCTAGCACTGACGACCGGTGTCAGATATATGTAGTGCAGCGTTCGTGCTAACAATGTTCACTATTGACACACTGTGCCCTTCCATGTTTAGAATCCATGTGCATACAGGACAGCCCTTCGCTACTACTAAATGTGTGAGCATGCCCAGTATGCCGTTGTGTAGATGGACACACAGTACATTCCAAACGGACATGTGCTACTAAGTGTGTGAGCATGCCCAGTGACACCTTGTGTCGGTTATGTGCCTCTGTGTATAGGCATGACCATTGAAATCCTGTATAGCGATAGTAGTCATCCAGGCAACAGATGTCCATACCCCACGTCAGGATGGATTCCTACATTGAACATGCTGGTTGACTGTCTTGAAAGGTGCACTGTCTGTGGTACGTCTCGTATCTATGTAGTGTTGTAATAGTGCTCCGTAGATAGGCAGTTGTCCCGCTCACACCACTGCCGTGTATTTGTCACTGTCTACCTTGGGACAGTAATATGCTTTTATACTGCTCACTCTCCATACATTCCCTATCAGCGTCTTTGCCTTTGCTGATGATGTCATCCACCTAGAAGTATGCCTCTGGGAGTGCTGTGTTCTAGTAATCTCAGTAGCGCATTCTGTAACTGCGTAATGCTGTAGTATGATTAGGTATATGTTCGACTCCCAGCCCTGCCAAGTGTGTGTGTTTCCAGCTGCCTCAGATCAGAGTAATGCTTTTAGACTGCTCACTCTCCATACATTCCCTAACGGTGTCTTTGCCTTTGCTGATGATGTCATCCACCTAGAAGTATGCCTCTGGGAGTGCTGTATTCCAGTAATCTCGTTAGTGCATTCTGTAACTGCATAATACTGTTGTGTGATAAGGTAGTTATGTGTATGTTCAAATCCCAGATCCCAACCCTGCCAAGTCTGTGTGTTTTTAGTTGCCTGCGGACAGAGTAATACTTTTAGACTGCTCACTCTCCATACATTCCCTAACGGCATCTTTGCCTTTGCTCACTCTCCATACATTCCCTAACGGTGTCTTTGCCTTTGCTGATGATGTCATCCACCTAGAAGTATGCCTCTGGGAGTGCTGTGTTCCAGTAATCATGGTAGCATGTTCTATAACTGCATAATTCTGTAGGGTGATAAGGTAGTTAGGTATATGTTCAAATCCCAGCCCTGCCAAGTGTGTGTGTTTCCAGCTGCCTGGGGAAAGAGTAATGCTTTTAGACTGCTCATTCTCCATACATTCCCTAATGGTGTCTTTGCATTTGCTGATGATGTCATCCACCTAGAAGTATGCCTCTGGGAGTGCTGTGTTCTAGTAATCTTGGTAGTGTGTTCTGTAACTGCGTAATGCAGTAGTGTGATAAGGTAATTAGGTGTATATTCAACTCCCAGCCTTGCCAAGTGTGTGTGTGTTTCCAGCTGCCTGGGGACAGAGTAATGCTTTTAGACTGCTCACTCTCCATACATTCCCTATTGGCGTCTTTGCCTTTGCTGATGATGTCATCCACCTAGAAGTATGCCGCTGGGAGTGCTGTGTTCCAGTAATCTTGGTAGCGTGTTCAGTAACTGCGTAATGCTGTAGTGTGATAAGATAATTAGGTGTATGTTCAATTCCCAGCCCTACCAAGTGTGTGTGTGTTTCCAGCTGCCTGGGGGCAGAATAATGCTTTTAGACTGCTCACTCTCCATACATTCCCTATTGGCGTCTTTGCCTTTGCTGATGATGTCACCTACCTAGAAGTATGCCTCTGGGAGTGCTGTGTTCCAGTAAACTTGATAGTGCATTCTGTAACTGCGAAATACTGCAGTGTGATACGGTGATAAGTTCTATGTTCTAATCCCAGCCCTGCTGTGTGTGTGTTTCCAGTTGCCTGATGACAGAATAATGCTTTTCGACAGCTCACTCTCCATACACTCCCTATCGGCGTCTTTGCCTTTGCTGATGATGTCACCCACCCAGAAGTATGCCACTGGGAGTGCTGTGATGCTGAAACTTGGTAGCGCATTCTGTTACTGCGTAATGCTGTAGTGTGGTAGAAGACAGGTAGGTGCTTGATTGCAAGGCATGGCAGGTGTGTGTGTTTGGCAGTTATACCCTATGTGTTGGTATCTGTGGGTGGCTAGCTACAGAGTGTGTTTTGTTGCTGACCTATATAGTGTCCACAGCCCACATATTCTGCCAAGACACTGGATTGTCAGCACATACATTCACCAATAGGTCTGGTGAGTAAATGTCAACAGCCCCACTCTTACCCTTAATACAGTCTGACCCATGTGACGCAACAAGACACACATGCCTTGATAGTAACAACACTACATGATGCAGGTGGCACATGTAGTTTCCTTTTCATTCCTGTCTAATGCTTTGCTGTCATGTGGCCCGCTGTTGTGATATAAATGCAATATCTACATATGTGTGCATATGTATATGTGTGTATGTATGTATGTATGTATGTATATATATACATACAATATATATATATATATATATATATATATATATATATACATACAATATATATGATATATGTAGATATAGAGAGATAGACATAGATATATACATATATGTCTGAGGACATCAGCACTATTGAATGTTTGTGCCGGATGATCTGTACGTGATAACCTCGGATGTATGTATATCTGCCATGGCGTAGTGGTAATGCACATCGTCTGTTGTGTGCAGGGTCCCTGGTTGTAGTCATGTAGACACCGGTTATTTTGTTGCTGGGAAGACCATGGGACATCGAATACCGTGATAGTAAGGCACCTGTTACCAGTTGTGTACGGATCTGAGCAACCCTAAGCAGTGGTTATTAATTTGGAGGTTCGGTATGGGTCATATAACTATTCATTAGAAGACTATACTATGCAGATGAGGTTGACAATAGTGTATCCTGTTTATCCCCAGGGTGTGATACTGATCCTGGGGTGTATGTGTGTAGATAGCCGGGTGCAGGGCTCGAATATAGTTGACACCATGGGAAGGGGTCAGGCATACTGTCGTGCATTGCACACCTGTGCTCAGGAGTGCTCCTGCCTTAGCACGCTTAAGCTAGGTGTGTGTCTATACCTGCCTGGTGACATTGGGAGAGAGAAAAGCAGTAGTGGGGTAGTCAGGGTGAACAGGCTGCACAAACAGGTGATGATCAGCACAATCAGCAGATTACATGGCCAGCCCACACCTGAACAGTGCGGTAATGTGAGCAAGCAGCATACACACAGGTTTCTTCCGCACTCTACACCACCGGTGTATACCTGCGGGGACATTTCACAACACAGTCCAACCAAATGAGAAGGGCTGCAGCAGGCAACATAGACCAACATGTGCAGGAGGCTTTGGGCAGTGAGGATGTGTATGCTGCCGAACAACCCTTACTGGGGTGACATAAGACTTTATAGACCCAGGGTGACTTACCAGGGGCTACATGAGCTGGGGATGGTGGAGCACTATGGGGTGGACAGAGACCTCCTACAGCGGCTTGTTGACCTATGCCTGCCACACCTGAGACATCAAACAGGCCGAGGGAAAGCTATCACAGTGGATACCACGGTATGTGTTGGCCTAGGTATACTAGCCATAGGTACCTCCCACAGCACAACTGGGGATATCATGGGGATCTCACAGGCATCTGCATCCAGAGTATTGCACCAGTTCACAGACACCATGTCAACACATGCTAGTGAGCACGTACATGTCCTCAACACATGTGATTAGTAGACCAGCAATATGCATCTCTTCAACCACATGGCTGACTACCCTGGGGTACTGGGTGCTATAGCCTGCACACACGTACACATCAAAGCAACACCCGGTGAGTGGGGTAGGGCCTACATTCACTGCAGGGGCATACCCTCCAACAGCTAGGCCATATGTGATGGCCAGGGCATTAGACTTCTGTCTTCCCTGGAAGCTATGATGATTCCGATATATGGAGTCTGACACAGCTGTACCACACCTTTGCCAATATGGACATCCTGTGGGGGATACTGGGTAACCACTGGTGTCGTGGCTGATGACACCCATCAGCAATGCACACACACCTGAACACTCACACCATAATGAGGCAGATGCACAGGCAAGACATATAATTGAGCATGTGTTTGGGATGCTCAGGTCACGGTTCTGGTATCTGGACACTTCCGGTGGTGACCAGCAGTATTCAATAGCTACATGCACACAAATTGTTATGGTATTAGCTATGCTACACAATCTGATCCTGCTGTAACAGTTGCAGCAGGAACAGCATGGGGCAGGGCCACACGGCCCAACACCACTGACAAGGTCTGTACAGGCACAGTGTGACTTGATGAAGGAACTACCTGAGCAGGGCCCAGTCAGCGACAGGGCCGTGCACAGTATGACCTGCCCTTGGCAAAGAGGCAACACAAGGCATATGCACTGACACAGTAGGTACCCAGGGATTTCACCCTCTGATCTGCACACAGTACAATGGATGCCAAACATTACACTACCTGTGCTCGGCCATGTATAGGAGGTGCACTGTGTGCATCTGACATAGGCAGCCCTCCAGCACCGTCCTCAGGTCTGGAACACCCCAGGGTGCGCCTATCGACCTAACAATTGGCAGTTGTATTAGAATGTGTCTTTACCCATTGCTATGGTACGTATGTGAGCATACAAGAGACTTTGGTGGCCGAATGTTAGGCAGCAGACAGTACACATCCATAGTGGCACCATGACATCTGTAGCACATGTGGGGTCACAATGGTAGCCAGTAGTACACAGGGTGTCCTAACCCACTGCAAATTATGGGCTGAACATCATGTGTATCCATACAGCCCACACACGTTCCATGCAGCTGGACGGTGTGGACCAATACAGACAAATGATATACAATGGCCTATGGATATGCCCAATGAATGACCCCAACCCCAGAGACACACACAGACTACAGCAGGCCAGGCAGTTTGATGTAGGTTGTGAAAGTTAGGATGTCCAACATCACTATGCTGGTATTTAAAGCTGGGATCTGAAGTACACTGGTATCCCTCCAAACAACAATTTCGGTAGGTCCACACTCTGACATGGAGTACCTGGCATACCAGTATAGTAGTGGCAGATGTGTACAACTGTCAGCTGTGCCCCATCCAACGTACACATGTGAGAGTCATGCGCCACCCCTGGTGCTGTGTATGACTGTGGATGTGGTTGGATGTCCTCCATGCTATGCAGAAATGTAGCAACTGTAAATGCCACATGACCATTAGCTACCCTGCAGACACAGCATGACTCCTGTCTTTGTAGAACGGGGATCGGCAACACAGTACTGACTATCTGGACATGTGACCCATGCAATGCAGTTGACCATACTTGGCATGCTCACACACATGACGGTATGACAGTAATGTCGGTCGACAACATGCGTAACAGTCATACTGGGCATGCTCACACACTGATACACAGGACGGCCAGGCCTGCAAACACCAGTGGTCTGGACATATCTGCCAGTACATTGCTATACTGTTGGATGACTGTGCTGTATGGTGTGTGTGTGGTCTATTGTCTGTACATATGCCATGGTGTATTGTTAATTCACATGAGCTACGTGCGCAGGGTACTGCTACCAACACGTGAATATGACGGTTCTTTGTTTGCGGACAGAACGATGCCTTTGGATATGGAGTGGGTAAGGCACATTCCAGCAGGTGTGAGCAGTTGTGCATGGGTTTGCACAGTGTTAAGCACTGCTGACCTCTGGTTACAGCACCTTATACCCATTCAGACTCCACATTTCTTTGACAGTGCACTACTGGCATACTGGTATACAAATACGCTTACACCCGCTCGCGCCGACATTTGTGCTTACATTTGTCACTCACACTGGGTGTGTGCGATTCCTTATGGTGCGTATTACATCGGAGTACATGACTACAGTATCGGGTATGTCTAACCATTTGGCGATGGCAGGCGTTCGACTGTAAGGACTCTGCGGCCTGTCCAGTGACATAATCATATGATCTGCTCCTATCTGCCTGATACATGGAAACCAATACTCTGCAATGCTGACATGTGAATGTTATTTTGTTAATGCAGCTGTCCGCTGGTCATGCTACCGCATACCTACTGTACATTTTCCACCTTTCAGATTTCACGACGGGAGACTGTAGGAGTAACACCTTTCCCACTTTGCATGGGACAGTCCCTCATTAGGTATATGTCATGTGACAATACTCTAGCCATTGCAACTGTCCTGATTAGGGGACATTCTCATATTCTACGTGTCTGTAATAGTTGCTTGTTACAGGTCTTGTAGTAGCATAAGCAACTTGACTGCTGCTAGACTATGCTTTGATTTGTGCTGATATGTATATTTCTGTACTATGCATGGCTGTAGGTATGTTCTGCCCTGGTACGTCTGACATTTCTACAGAGCAGGTCCCACTTTGGCCATTCAGAATGGTGGAGGCCCTATAGGTCCTATATGTAGAGCTATCACATGTGTCAAGGCAACACATACCCACAGCCAGTAGTAAACTGACTACCTCAACGGTTTGCATACGTTAAGGTTATTCTTGTAGCATTATAATTGCTAATACTGTTTCCTGTTACATGTAGCTGTTTCTGATACAACATATTAATTTCTGACACCACTACACACAATATATGGCCTCCTTTCCCGAACTCACAGGCCATGTGCCATAACATTCATTTTGCAGGACACAACTGCCCAGACAGGTGTGTCTCTCAATGGCGTACAGGTGGTAAACCTCATCTATTATGCTATCATCTGCCTAAGGTGCTCAGCAAATTATGCACTTTCCGTCACTAGCAGACCTCACATACCAATGGGGGAGAATGATCACTGTATCAGGAACACTGCATAACACCCTGTGGGACACATTTAGATGATTGGTTCTATTAACCAGACACATTGACAGTCACAGAGCATATGTATTCATTCATGTTTGTCGAGGTACATGCTGTTTATGACTCATACATGTTGTCATCTGTTATTACCTGTATTCCGCCACCTGTCTACCTAATATCAGTAGTTCGGGAAGTGTTTAGTTGGACTTTGTTACATTTTGATTCATAACTATGGACGTCCATGCTAATCGGGTACACGGCACTGATATGGTCCCTATGTATTCCCCTGATGGTTTACAGACTATCCAGTAGATGTGGTCTTCAGGTATGGGGGGGTATAGGCATCTACTATACCCACATAGAAATACTAATGACTTCCACTGGGTGGGCCTACTACATCTCTGCCAACCAGCACCTGCACACTTAAGCCCATTATTGCATACCCATGGTTTACCTACCTGTCACCCCTCTACAGCACTCATGAGAACTACTTACTGTGAGCGCAGCTGGGGTATGAGCACACCCCTACACATTGCCCAGTCTCCCCATCTCGGGACACATGTCATACATTTTGTCAACCCCTGTGTTCTTACACTTGCACAACCTACTGTTCCATGTACAGCTACATCTTGCTCGTCAATCACTACAGGTAGCCTGTATAGTGAATTTTGGTGTCCCAAGGGACCCGTTATCCATGTTTAAAGTGTAGACCTTGCAGATCTCTCCCACTGGTACTTTCCTACTGGTGGTTTGGAATGCAGCGGTGTATTTACCTTTATTGCGTGTCTGTATGTCTGACCGGCCTAGCTGGGCGGTGTGGGAGGTAAACCGTTTATTTATTGGACCTCCCAGTAACATATGCCTGGTCTGAACATCGTTACCCCTAATTGCTGTAAAGTAACCTTGTTATGTACATGTGTATATCTACAATGACATATATATTTGTTTTGTGTGTATGTGTATATATCAATACCTGTTGTATGTGTATATCTATCTATATATATATATATATATATATATATGTATATATCTTTGTGTGTATATATATATATATATCTGTATATATATATATATATATATATATATATATATATATATATATATATATATATATATATGTATATCAATATATATATCTATATGTATATATATTTTTATCTATATATACATCTGTGTGTCTGTTAACCAATACATTTCCCAGACATAGACACTTACACATGCGTATTGTTTTTTTTTCTCTGCTTCAACAGCATACTATTGCCTTAGTCATTATGACACAGACACTTCACTCCAGTGAACTTGTGATCAGTATACTGCACATTATACAGCGGACAGATGTCGCACGTTTTTCATGTCTGGGGTACCGCTGATAAGTGTAGTGTGATACAGTGTAATTCGACCTATTACTCGTATGCGCAGCCTATTATTCCTGCTACTGTGTTTGTTTCTGTGCACATTCATATTATTAATGTTAATAGAATGAGTGCTTGTGTTACAGAGATTGTACGTCAACATGTTGATGTCTGCATGTAGTTGTGTCATTCTGCTTTTCCCGGTTTGGGGTTGTCACAGCAGAACTCCGTTCCGCTCATGGTTGGCAGATAGGTTTTACGTTCCGAGCTGCCAGCCCTGATGCACAACCTCCGACAATGGTATGCCCATTCACGTATGTCTCCACACAGACAATGCTCTATCTGGGAATCGCACCTACATACTAGCTGACCTCCACGGGCGCTCCATTGCAACCAGCCCGGCCAAAAAAACATCTGTAGGGCACCGCAACACCCACATGCATAACAACCACACATGTCCAATCAGATCACCGGCCCTAATCCACACACATGATGCCATCCACTGGTGCAGCCTATGCCCTGGCAAACATTATCACCCTGTGCATATGATGATGCCTGTGCCACATCCTGTCATCCACACCATTGGTGCAGGGACATGCTCATATGGTCTGATGCACAGGGTGAACAGAATAGTGAGATAAGTGTATATTACATTTGTTGTGTACTGTTGACATGCACCAGACATACCATGTAGTACAGGTTTAGAATGCATTGCTATATGTTCACAGTATGTGTCTTGGTAACAACAGTAACAGCATGTTGGTAATTATGCCTGCTTTCCTCCTTAAGGTCTAATTGCATGTGTCATTATGTTACAGTGTTTGCAGTTAGAGTGCATTGTTGTATGTTCACAGTATGTGTCTTGGTAACAACAGTAACAGCATGTTGGTAATGATGCCCTGCTTCCCTCCTTAAGGTCTAATTGCATGTGCCAGTAAGTAGCAGCGTTTGCAGTTTCCCATGTGTAAATGTGGAGTACTCACAGGCATGTATGGCAATACCAGCATGCTATCGTAGCCTCAACCTCACTGTTAGAAAGGCTATCATTCCACAGATGTCCACACATCTACTGATCCAGAAGCATGTTAGCTGTTTAATAGGCTGCAGTGGCTACAGACGTGACATCCATACCGGGTCACATCACAGGTACAGTGACATGGTGCGGGGGGGTTACTCAGCGGTCTGGCTGATGTCAAGGGTAGAGGCCAGTTGATAGCATGAGTCCTCACTGTGTAGCAGTAATATAG